>NW_027187302.1:8285653-8330758 GCF_028583685.1 Petaurus breviceps papuanus
GAGAGAGAGAGAGAGAGAGAGAGAGAGAAAGAGAGAGAGAGAGATGGAGAGAGGGAGGGAGAGAGAGAATACAAACCAACATTTTGGCCTTGACTTTGGATATTTAGCTGGGCATTTGTATGTTTCTGTAATTCAGTTCTCCTACCCCCTCAACCCCGTTTTATTGAAATCTTTTCAGGAAGCAAAAGATAAATGATACACAATCAATGTTTCTCTTCTGTTCAGTTGTAGACTCAAGATTTGGATTAAATGGTTTTGTACTTTTATTGGCAAAGTAGGGCAGGTAATAACAGTGAATAAGAAACCTATTCTAAGAAGTACTGGCTCTTTCTCAACACTATACCACGAATGACTCAATCATCTACTCAAGAGCTATTACTTGCAACGATGAAGCAATGTTAATTGGATAATGGCTTGCTGCCAGTTAATATTGGCATGACCTACAACACCCTGGCCGACAGCCATGTATGCCTTTCTATCACACCTTTTTTTTTGTGTGATCTGGATGGGAAGTGGAAACTATTAAAAAAAAAAAAACAACTCTCCCAAGTGGTATTTAACTTCTTATCATGAATTAAAAGTTTAATTAAGTGTCTTGTTAAAAGGCCAGAATTCTGTGATTGAATAAAAACAAAATAACAGTTATGAATACTGATCAAATGAGGACTTCGCAGCCTCGAACTTTGTCTAGAAGACTATTAATAATTTTAATTGACGTGATTAAGAAATTACACAAAAGAAGTATGAGGGGGAAGTAAAATATAAAGGACATTTCCCCCTTACCCAACACATGCACGGAAATGATGACTAAAAACAAACAAATTGATTAATAATCAGAAAATCAGACAAGTAATTTTCTAATATCAGCTCTTTTTTCATATAAATTCATTTTTAAAAGTTAAATGCTGTGCTGTCGCTATTTCATATAACATGAGGTTGAAATAGTACATACACATATATAACACTGTTGGCTTTAAGAAAATGGCTTTGAAATCAGGTCACTGAAAAAATTCCAGATAAATTCAAACTCACTTATTCATGTGTCTTAGGTTCATATATACTCTATCACAACTGCTAAAAGAGGAATGCAATTTTTCAGCATTTTCTTTAAATGGGCCTTAATGGGTCTAGTATTTCAAAATGGAAGGGTTTTCAAACAGCTTACATATTTGAGTTTCAAAATTAACTCCTGCTTGGATTATTTTTTTCACCTGGTATATTATTCTCCCCTTCCCAAGCAGCACCACCCTGAAAGTCAAATTATAATAGCATTTGCTCTCCTTTTACATGGTTTCATTTCACTGTGTACCTATTTAGACTCTGAAGGCCAAGTCGGAGGCTTGGAAGTTACTTTTGCAGATTCTTAATGTATCTGCCCTTCTTAATGTATTAAAAACAGAAGCAGAAGAGATATGTAATAGCCTGTGTTTCCCAAAATCTGTGTTTGGACTATTCAGTAATATCTAGTGATTCTCAGACTCTTAAAGCTGGCAACCCTCAGGGAAATCCCATTCTTCCCATCCAAGTCACTTCAAAGCTGCTAAACTAAGAGGTCTAATTATAAATGCTTGTTTGCAGAAACTACAATTATTACACCCATTACCCTCCCAAATTCTTTTTCCTTTTCTCTCTCAGCTCTTTGCTTTCCTTCATGCAATCTTTCTACTTCCTTGGCCCAACGTTTCTTCCCTCTCTCTTAAACTTCTGCTTCTACCATAAAGTCTTTCTTATCCAGCACACTTCTGAATGCTGAATCCTATCCAGTTTAGGATGACAGAGGAAAGTACCTTCTCCAAGAGAGGATTAGGTTGGAGGAAATGTCCACGTCAGGATAGGGGAGAAAAAGAAGGTAGGTGATAGGTATGTGGGCCCTGATACTGTGTAACCAGCACTCTGCACCAACCCAAGCCCTGCCCTCCCCATTCTAAGGCTGTCTCACAGGTTCTGTGATGGGGCCCCTCAGCTTTGGTGGCATTAAGCATGTTCTTTAGCATCAAATGCTGGGGCAAACTTCAAATAAGAATCTGCTCAGCCTTCCTATCTCCTGGAAATATTATGCCTGAGCTCCTTTTCCTTTAAAGTCTCCTAGATCACTCAGATTATGTGGTTACCTGCCCTTGTTGGGACCCATGTGTTGTAGTAATTAATGTTCTCCTATTGCCCACAATTTAAGTTAGTGACAAATACTTTCTTTTTTTTTTTTTTTTTGCTTTTTGGAGGGGGAAGGCAGGGCAATTGCGGTTAAGTGACTTGCCCGAGGTCACATGGCTAATAAGTGTCTGAGGCAGGATTTGAACTCAGGTCCTCTTGACTCCAGGGCCTGTGCTCTATTCACTGAATCACCTAGCTACCATAATACTTTTCTTTTTTAAAGAATATTTTTTCAATAAACAAAAAATGATTCTCTTCTTCCCATCCCCTGCCACACCATTAAGAAAAAAAAGAGAAAAGAAATGCACATTGTTTTCTAAGTCATAGAGAACAACCAGAAAAACAGTTAGAAAAATTAAAATAATTAAATTGAAATAACAGTAATAAAAATTTAGAAAAATAATATGCACAGTCAAGAATAACAAATTCCTACAATGACCATTTAAAAAAAAAGTGTCATTCTGCACCTTGGATACATTACCTCTCTAGGAACATAATATAAATTATTATGGAATCATGAATGGTCATTGTTTTGATAAGAGTTCTTAAATCTTTCAAAATTGTTTCCGCAGTGTTGATCAAATACCTTTCTTCAGTAAGAATTCTGTTTTTTAGAAGAACATTTTAAAAATTACCTATGTTAGACGTATATTATTTATTTTAGCTACTTCTATTTATTCCTTCCTTATAGTACCTTCAGCTAAAAACTAAAAGCTGTGTAACATCAATTCAATCTTAACTATATTTCCTGAGTCAGTTACTCTTTCTGTTGGGAAAAAAGGGGGTCTTCTCCCAGATGTGAAATGCATAAGCTGCCCCTGGCTACCTGTGATAAACGTTCATGAGATGCTACAAGGGCCCAGCTGTAGCTAACCAACCTGTCCTCCTTTTCTCAGCCCTGGTGTGAATCTTCTACTGTGTAGTTGTCGAGCACCACTTTCCAAGCACTCCAGAGGGAAAGGGGTAGAGGTGTGAAGGGAAATATTAACAACAAACTCTACCAAAAAAAGTACCCATCACAGACTTTTAAGTTTAATATTCATTATTAACTCCTCCCCTCCCCATGCCTTTTTATGGTGCTGATTTCTAAGTTGTAGACAATCCTTAAGCCCAAAGGACCTGTCAGAGCTGGTTCCAGCACATCCCTGGAAGAGGTCAGAGCCTTGGGTGCTTATATCCTTTGATGGATCTGTGATCTCACTAATGTTGATACTCCCTCCAGTGATGCAGCTTGCAACTTATTTTTGCTTAACATGCCACGTGTTTATCATAGATGTGCTCCCATAAATTTCTGGGAGTCAGCAACAGTTGTTTCCCATGCCTGGAATGTTATCCTTCCTCATTTCCAACTGAGAATCCCTGGCTTCTTCTAAGAATTCTTTCCTGATCTCCCCAAGCACCATGCTATCCCCTCCAAGGTTATCTTCCACTGACTCTATATTTACCTTGTCTGCCATTGTTTATAGGTTATCTGCCTCATTACAATGTAAGTTCTTTGAGGGCAGGGAGTGGTATATTGCATCTTAGTGCAGTGGCTGGTATATAGTAATCACTACAATACATGTCCTTCACAAGAAGTTCATCCAACATATGGGGCTTTCCTCTAGATACCCATGGGATGGGGATGTCTACTCATCATTCCTGACACATAATTAGCCTATCTTTTTTTTTTTTTACATTTGTAAAAAATGTAATGACATCCTTTTATGTTGCTTTTCTTCACTAGTCCCATGGCACAGCCTGCTCACTGCTGGCATACTACTCTTATTTTTTTTTTGGTCTTTTTGGAGGAGGAAGGCAGGGCAATTGGGGTTAAGTGTCTTGCCCAAGGTCTGACAGCTAGTAAGTGTTAAATGTCTCAGGCCACATTTGAACTCAGGTCCTCCTTACTCCAGGACCAGTGCTCTACTCACTGTGCCAACTAGCTGCCCCAGCATACTACTTTTAAAAATGTAAACACAGAGCAGAGTTTCTTTATGAGACCAAATATCCTTATTTTTGAAGGAGATTTACATGTAGAGGCTTATATGTCGTATTTCTCTAAGGAATGCCATTAAGCTGCTGCTCTCTGTGACTTAGAAACTGAGAAACATTAGTTTATGATTATACTTTTCCTCCTCTGGTTGACATTCAGAAGAAGACACTCCACTGACCCACAGACAAGGCTAAGCTATTGTTTTATCTAAAATTGTAAAGTGTAGCCAAGGACTACTTTCTACAAGGAGGATTATATACATAGAGGTATATCGGAAGGAGGTATTTTTTCAATGGTTTGTCCACTGAGTCCTTTTTGAAAAAATATAATTTCCTGGAAGAATCTGAACAATTCTCTTACATGTTTTGCTTTGAAACCAGAAAAAGTGATATTTATCATGGTTATCTTGGGGTTTTATTTTTCAAAATAATTTACCTGATTAAGATAAAGGGGTATGAAAATCAAGTAAGAGTGGGGAGAGGCTTGAGGTAGGCAGACTCACCAGCAGGCTCTTAGAACAGTCAGGTGTGAGGTGATGAGGGCCAGTCACAGAGTGGTGACAGCATCAGATGAGAGAAGGGGATATATTGTACAAGAAATTGGGAGAGAAGGGGAAATAGATTTGCCTGGGTTACAGACTAGATATGGGGAACTGAGAGATAGTAAGGAGTCAAGGATGACATTTAGATTGCAAGCCTAAGGGTCTGGGAAGATAACGTTTCTCTATAATAATAGGGAAGGCAGAAGTTGGGGAGGGTTTAGAGCAAAAGATAATAAGCTCAGTTCTAAACATGTTGAGTTTAAGATGTCTACTGGATATCTAGTGTGAGATGTTTGAAAGACAGTTGGTGGGGAGAGGCTGGTGCAGGATAGGTGGATTAGAGAAGCATCAGTAGAGAGATGGTAATTAAATCCATGGGACAGGGAAGATATGAGAGAGAAGAGAAGAGGACTCAGGATAGAACCCTATGGGACACTTATGGTTAGAGGGTGTGATCTGGATGAGTATCAAGAAAATGGGACTCAGAAAAAGTGGATGGACAAGTAGAAGGTGAACAAGGAAAGAGTCAAAACCCAGAGAGAAGAGTATCAAGGAGGAGAGGGTGATCAGCAGTGTCAAAGGCTGCAGAGAGGTCAAGGAAAATGAGGAATGAGAAAAGGACACTGGATTTGGCAACTGAGAGATCACTGGTAGCTTTGGATAGAGCAGTTTTGGTGGAAAGATAAGGTAAGAAGATAGATTGTAGGGAGTTAAAAAGACAGTGCGAGGAGAAAGTGAAGGTATCTATCAAGGCAGCCTTTTCAAGGAGTTTAGCCACAAAGGGTAATAAAGATACAGGGCAATAATTAGGGGATGGAAGAAATCAAGTAAGGTTTTTTTTTGAGGGTGGGAGAGACATTGGCACATTGTAGGCATTAGGAAATGAGCCACTAGACAGAGATTGTGAATTAGTATTGGAGTGGGGATGACAGAAAGGGCAATATGTTGAAGGAGATGGGATGGAATGGGATCATTTGAGCAGGCAGAGTAAAAGTTAGCCTTTGTAAAGAATAAGTCCACTTCATCCTGTGAGACATGGGTGAAGGCGTATATAGTAGCAGAAGACATACGAGCAAGATATAAGATTATATATATATATATATATATACATATATATGTAAAGTGCTTTGTAAATCTCAAAGTGCCATATAAATGCTAGCTAACATGGAATCATTTTTGAAAGTTCTGTGTTTGTATTGAGTTGGAAACTTCTAATAGTTCATGCAAATATTTGCCATTTAATACCATTAATGCCATTTCTACCTTCCTTTTGAGTAGTCTTGTATTGCTATTTATTGGGACTCAGCTTACCAAGGATTCTATTGTCTAATGCCAGGAAAGATCCCAAGAGTTCTGGCCTCAACAGACTTTGGGGTAGTGGGTATCTCTTGCTATTTTTTTGGTTGTTGTTTTTGAAATAGGCAGATTTTGAGTGGCCAAAGGTTTTTTTGTTGCATATACCTACAGTTTTCAGGGAAATAAGCTGATGATCTCCCAGCAATCAGATTTTCTGGGTAGGATATTATAAAAGCAAGAACAGAGGAGGCTGAACAAAAAGACTGGGAGCCCAAGATTGGAATGGGATATGTAAGATTCTACTTTGGAGCCAGTCTGAAACTCCCTGCAAACTTTTGGTCAGTCAAAAGATGGGCAGAGAAGTGAATAATCATGGGTCAGTGCCAGGGGTTCCTGTGAATTGGGCGATTTGACCAGGTACGTGAAATTTTAATCAGGTATGTGATTTTTTTTCCTCCATGAGATTAAATTGTGAAGTTATCATGGAAACAAGCAAGACAATAACATTATTGACTTCAGTGGGATTTTAGCCTGCATGTTGTGGCTACTCAAATATCATTAGAAACAACGAAAAACCCACCTCTGAGAACTGCCCTAAGCTGATGTGATATTCAAAGATAGGGAATATGAGCATACTTAATTTATCTTTATCCCTCAGTAAGAAGAAGTAATTAAAGTTCTGAGCAGAAAGTTTCACCTATGCACTAACTGGAATGCTATAAATGATATAGAAGGTAGAGATCACATGGGGCCCAGTGATCACTTTACACATGTCTAGAAGAGAAAAAAATCAATATGGTCCTGTTGACTTTTTATCTGGAATATAAATAGTCAGAAAATTAAAATAGCAGGACTTTTTGTGGGTAGTGTTATCCTGTCTATGTAAGAAGAGACCAATGACAAGCAAATTATAATAATAGGAATAATAGCTAGCATTTACATAATGCTTTAAGATTTGCAAAGCATCTTACAAATATTATATCTTATTTTATCCTCACAACCCAGGGAGGCAGATGCTATTATTATTTTCATTTTTACAGATGAGAATACTGAAGCAGACAGGCGTTTAATGATTTGACCAGGGTCATCCAGTTAGTGTCTGAAACTGGATTTGAACTCAAGTCCTAGTGAACCATCTCATTTCCTCTAAACAAACTGTTCTAAGGGATTTGATCAAAAAGGAGACTCCTTGGGTATGCCATGCCCTTTCTCATCAAGATCATCATATAGTGACAGTTAATGACCTTGGAACATTATAAGACCTAAAGTGCTTAGAATAATTTTCCTGCTAAATATATTTCACTGTATTCTAATTCTTTGAAAGTTGGCAATATACATGTAGTATGTTTAACAATTCTTATTTAGACTTTTCAATTTATACCATACTTCACTACTATACCTTTCAAGGTCAAACGTTTACAGTAAAATATCATATAATTATAAAGCTGAGATGATGTTTAGAATTGTTCAAAATGAAGCATTTCAGTGGGAGAAATTGGGATAGAATTTTATTTAATGCAGAATATTTTCTGCCAGTCCTGAACTGAAAAATAAAGGCCCCTAAGTCTTATTCCTATTCTTCACCAATTGCCTGAAATGTCCCCTCAAAAATCATAATTTTTACGATTGATTTAGCTGACTCATGCCAAATTGGTACTAGACTTCTCATCTAGCAGATAGAGATGTCTAAGCATTGATGATGAAGTACCCCCAAAGAGCTGACCTAACAAGTTATTAATATAAAAATCTTGGATATTCATAAATTTCCTGCTTTTAAACTCTTTGCCACTACACTGTTAGTCAGTAGTAAAATCATTTGTTTTGGGCATGCAGAGGAATTTGTTTAAGGCAAAGTTCTGACAAAGTTTGAAAGAAAAATTTGAATTGTTTACAGGTGAAGGTGTGAGAAAGCCAATGGGAAGCCATAAGATGCAATGTTTGGCATTGCTATGTTTATCTTCCTTCTCTGGTCCCCATGGGTTTTTTTCAACTTGAACAAAAGGTCTAAAAATGATCCATATTAGGAAAGAAAAATCAGGATGATGGGCAGGGAAGGATTCAAGTAGCTGTACACAAGATAGGAAATTGGGAGAAACACAGTTTAAAGGATCAGTGGACTTCATGGCCTTCCATGGGGCAGCTTAACCTAGGAGGTTCTAAAGCTCAACCAGAACCATTGAATTAAATCTCTAGATCAAAACCTATGAGGCCACCTAAGTGTCCCATTAGCACAGACCTACCAGGTACAGCCACAGAGAGAAATGAAATAAGTTTTTATAAGATATTTTCAATAATGGCAAACAAGGCAAGTTTACTCATTTGAGAGTTTTTGTTATAGCAACTGTTGAAAGGTTGGCTGTTTTTATTACTCCCTCTCTCCCCCCAGTCCCCCAAAGGAAGGTCCTGTGAATACTTTCATTTCTTCACTCTCAAGGGAAATCCGACAATCCTTAAGCCCAATGAAACTGAAAAATCACAGCAACAGTAATTGATTCAAATCCCACAACATCCTTGGACTGGCATACTCATAACCAGAAGGTTAAGTGAACACAGAAAGGGGCTATAAGCCACATAGAAGGTCATGTTCCTTTAAAATAAGGTGATTTGTTCATAACCATACCTCAGAGACATATGTGCCCCACTCCTTCTATGCATGGGATCATAAGTCTGTGAGATGGATACGGTGTGTTACTTGGTAGACAAGCAAGCATGCAAACAAATGAAAGTGGGCACACAAATCAACATTATCAATCAACTGATTGGCCACCATCATCAACTGTAACAAATAAAAATACTGTACCTCCTCAGGCAGGCTGACAACCAAGTCATGTTTCGTCTGCCCTACCAAAGCTTGCCAGAAGTATTCGCTGCATGCTGCCAACACAGCCCGGTGGGCTCGGAACTCTTTCCTTTCCACAATCAAAGTCACATCACAAAGAATATCCTTCTTCCGCTGGTCATTGAGGCACAGGAGGATATTGGTACAATGGACTGTTGACTCATACACATACATGGGGGAGTCAGTCTTCTCATCCACAGACATTCCGTTCACACCCTAAAATAGAAATGAGAGTTATTGTATTTACCAGAGTTTGAGAAAGACACACACACACACACACACACCAGTTGGAGAGAAAATGAGAGAGGCAAAGAAAGATGACATCATGGTTTCTGTGTCCTGCATGAACTAGGCAGCAAATGGTAAAACTGCTGATCAGCACATTAATTCTCTGCTACAACAATAAGCTCAGGAAAACTATCTCAAAAGACATTTTCTATCACAGACCTTTATCCGTCTCCTTTATTAGGTTCCTTATCCACCCACAGTAGCAAATACAGATAGGATTTTTTTTTTTAAACAGAAGATACAGGATTTTAAAAAGGTATCAATTCTCCAACGTTTTGAAGGCTGATTTTTTTTTACAAGATTAAAAAAAAGTCACACCATACACACAGATAGTCCAAAACAAAGAACTAATTAGGATTTCTGCTAACAAAAATGTAGACTATAAGCTCCTTAAGGGCAGAGACCACCTTGTTTTCGTCCCTTTATTTCCAGTGCCTGGTATAAATTGGCTAAATAAGTGTTGGTTGAATTGAACTGAACAGCAACAAAATAACTCTGAAGTACGTGGATTGTTGAATGAATCAATGTCTGTTGGGTGGATGAATGCTCACTTGGCACTCAGATGAATGAATGAATTGTTGAAACATATATCACCAGGGTGATTTCAGAATTTGGCTTAGACACTAGGGATTTAGTTTTTGTAACTATAATAATGATGCCTAATATTAGCAAGGACTAAAAAGGGACCTTGCTAAAACAGAGCTTCTTAACTTGGAAACCAATATTTTAAAATATTTTGATAAGTATAATTAAATATAAAAGGTTTCCTTTGTGATTTTACATATTTTGTTTTGTCCATTTAAAAGCATTATTCTGAGAAGGGGTCCCTAGACTTAACTAGACTGTCCAAGAGGTCCACCATACAAAAAAGGTTAACAACCCCTGTCTAAATGACTCTGACAATCGGATTCTGATTTTACCATTTCATCACATGGCCCCGGCTGCATCTTCTACTAAAGTCTTCCTCTGATGCCTTGCTGTGCCACAAAGGTGTCCTGGCATTTTCTAAGAGTCTGGCAGACCCTACCAAGTTGCTAATAGTGGGACTGGCAACGGATTGTCAATTGAGAACCCCCCCCCGCCCCGGTATATTTGGAGAGGCTTCTTACAAGAAGGTTGGTCATCCAGAGGATGATTTATTTTGGGGCCACAGAAGTGCATGAAATCATCTAATGAAGAGTGGAGAGGTTGTGATCTATGTCAGAAGGAAGATGACACTGCACTGAAAAACGTGTAGCTCTTTGAAGTAAGAAGTACAACTGGATGCCTTAATCTTTGCTTAGTCACAGGTAGTCAGCCATCTGTCACTGATTTACTAACAATCCCCACCATCTTACCAACAGAATAGATCTACATCCATTCTAAGGAAACACAATGATAAAATCAGGATAGTCTCCCCCCCCTCCCCCCCACCCCGCCCAAACAAAGATAGACTAGGTAGTGATGGCACATTTTAAGAGAATGATTCTTTGCCTTACAAAAGGATTTGTTGTTATATTTCCTTTAACAATAAGTTCCCTTAGTAAAAAAATGTAATACAACTTACATATGACTTTTTTTTTTTTAAAGATCTACTGCTAGAGTGAGGCACACCTTAATAATAACATTTTTATTCAGGTCCAACGCCTTTAATCAAAGAAATCCAAACATTTCACAAACACTTACCTTAATGGTCCTCCATCCCATTACCATCCTGCTTGTGTGGATTTGGCTCCACTTTAAATAGGTTTATGGAATATACACCCATAAGCTTATTTGAGAGGTAGTATGGTATAGGGGAAAGAAAGCCAGCCTTGAAGTCAGTCAGAGTGGCTTCAAGTCCACCATTGACACACCCTGGCTCTGAGACCTTGGGCTAATCACTTAATTTCTCAGTACCCTGGACAAACTCTCTAAAACTAAGAAGCAGAGAGACAGTGACCTGCATTGGTAGAAGGTGTTTGCTCAGCAGTTATTCCTTAAACCAATGAGATGTCCAATACATCCCTGCAAGTTCCCCACCCCCTAAACTCCACAACCCCCAAACCCTATTTATCCAAAAGAATCCTAGCAGTCCTGGAGAGAGCAGCAAAGCTGATGTGCCCTTTCCTTTCTGGGATGCATTTTCTCTACAATCAGAACATCCTGGCTGGTATAATTTAGGTGCAATGGCTATAAGCCAGGGCATGAGATTTAGCTTACATGGCATCTCTTTGTGCTGAGGAAACTAGTGCTAAACTGTTCATTACTTAGTCAGAAGATATATGTGCTCCATTTTCACTTCCTCTTTATTTTTCTATTGTATAAGCACTCACGTGAATAGGATTATCTCCAGGGTTCTCTCAACTATCCACTTTGCTCTTAGCTTTAAAAATTACTATTCTTTCTACCATCAAATTCAATTCTCTCAATCAATCAATCCCCAGGTATTCATTGAGTATGTAACATAATATGTGCTCAATAAATATATACTGAATGAGTGAGTATCCCTGGACCTCTCTCTTCCTTCACTATCTATTGGGCAATAGACATCAGTATCTGTACTATGATGAGAAATGCTTGCTATGGAGGAAATAAAATTTTAGGGAACTAATTTGAGATACAGAATAGGTTCAACAGGTCATCTAAGATACCTCTTCTGTGCAGAGGATAGTGTCCTCTGATATATATATATATATATATGTATATATATATACACACACATACATACATACATACATAAGTATACGGGTATATGTATATGCACACATACATACACACCTACACAATACACATATACACACATAAAGCATATCCCCAAAAGTCTTCATGCTATTTTAAGCTAAAATTGCCCAAGGCTTTTGGGGGAGCCCTTGTATTTTCAGGGAGTTTTCATGTTATTTCAGAAGACATCTTCTGGTCTAAAATCATTATCTATCAGGAAGCTTTTCCTAGAAATTTCCTTGTTTGGTAATTTTCTCAATTTTATCCCTTCACTCCATGATCTTTGTTAGTCTCCTTGTGTCAGCTTGCAAGCCTTTATAGTATCTGCAGACTTACTATCTCCCCTATCCCATCTATTTCCTGGCCATTTTATTTGAGTGCAACATCTTTAGTTTCTTAATCTCCCTCCAAAAATCTATAAATTCTTATCTTTCTACAATTATCTAGTTATCTGGATAGTTCTGGCTATGTAGGAATGCCTTCTAATTTGTTGATGTTTCAGTTAGACCAATGGAACCAAACTGAATTCTACTCTTGCCACTTCATACTAAGATCAAAAAAAGGCTTCAGTACCTGACTGTGCTTCCTCTTTCTTTACACACACACACACACACACACACACACACACACACACACACACACCACATGTGCCACCCAATATTAAGTGCCATAGTAACTCCTATAATTTTATAGTAGAATAGAAGATATCCAAAGAACGAACAAAGTAATTTCTAGCTAGTGGGTAACAGGATCCAGAGGAATCTGAAAATGAGTCCTTACTCTAAGCATTCAAAAATGTTACATATATACATAGTGAGAATTAGATTGGAAAGAAGCTTTCCAAAGGTTTTTACTCTGGTTCTCCCTCTTTTGCCCAGAAAGAATGAGTAATGTGTGTGTACCTTTGTCTCTATTCCCTCCTCTCCCAGTTTTCTTCATTTAAGTTCAGAACTGCAACTAGAAATATTTTACCTGAGGCTAGCTGTACAAAACATTCCCTCAGATCTAATTTCAGAGAGAAATTTTTCTGTAGAGAAGTAGAGGTCCAAAGACATTCTCTGAGCAGAGATGCCAGGAAAACTGAAGGTGAGGGTAGGGTGAAACAAAGCTGGGCCAAGCAGGGTCAACCTAGGGAAGAGCTCAACTGAAGAAGGTGCCATTTGGCATTTAAAAGTGACTACTCTTGCTAATCTAGTGGGTGCAGAATTTGGTTGTTTCTATTCTGTTCAAGTATGGCAAATACTGTCAAGAGACCTCTAGATTGTCGTGTCTTGGGAAAAAAGGCCCAGATTCCCCAACTTAGATGACTGCACAGATGACAGGGACCTTAAAGGTATCATTGCTATTATTTTATTAGAAGGATAATGACCTCTCAACCTCTTCAAAAAAACCTAAGTGAAAACAATACAACTACTATGCACATTGTCTTCTAACTCCTCAGTCCGTTTATAGATGGATATAGAGTGACTCAGAAATTAAAATGTTTAGTGGTATTCTAGAGGCACAAGTGTGAAAATGAAGGCCTGTAGAAAAATTTCAGTGGAAAATCCAAAAGACCTCTGATTCATGAATGAGTTTAGAAGGTTAACTCTTTCAGACAAACCATTGTGTCTAGAATGTTCCAGATGAAATGAAATGAATAATAAGATCCCTCAGAGGTAATGAAGAAAAACAAAACACAAACTATTTCATGTGAAACTCCAACCACATTTTTCCTTTTTAACTGTATGTTTAAGTAAATACTTCTTTGACTCGAACATTGAATTTGCACTGATGATAAGAATTTTAGAAAAGAGTTGTCAAGTTTATAGAATTTTAGAATATAAGAATCACTTCAAAATACTCAGTTACCTTTTGGATGAGGAAGAAATATAACTATATGGAACTTGGTTATTAACATTGAAACATAAGCCAGAGGCAGCTAGGTGGTTCACTCTATGAAGAGTTGGACCTAGAGTCAACAAGACCTGAGTTCAAATCCTTCCTCACACACTTATTAGCCATGTGACTTGGTCAAGTCACTTAACCCCTATTTGCCTCAGTTTCCTCAACTGTAAAATGGGGATATTAATAGTATTTCTCTCCTGGGACAGTTATGAGGATTAAATGAAATAATATTTATAAAGCACTTAACACAGTGCCTAACATATGTTGTTATTCTTCAGTCATTCAGTCGTGTCTGACTCTTTGTGACCCCATGGATCATGCTGTCCTTGGGGTTTTCTCGGCAACAATACTGGAATGCTTTGCCATTTCCTTCTCCAGTGAATTAAGGCAAACAGAGGTTAAGTGACTTTTCTAGACAGCTAGTAAGTGCCTGAGACTGGATTTGAACTCAGGTCTTTCTGACTCCAGACCCAGAGCTCTATCCACCTAGTTGCTTCACATATAATAGGCACCTAGTCCATCCATCCATCCTTCCTTCTCTTCTTTATAGAAGTGGAGTGATCCATTTTTTTAAAAGTGCTTTTTTATAAGCCTAACACTGACATTAATACAAACTAAACCAATTTTAGTACCTTAAAGCAGGATTTCTTAACCTTTTTTGGATGTCTTCAGCAATCTGGTGAAGCCTATAACTCTCAGGACTGTGGTGCCTATTAGTGGTTCTAATCCTTTCAGTGACTACAGTAAGAACTTGACATGAAGTACTGTAAACATTCTTTGTGTGTGTGCTTATAGAGTCATGAAAGTAGAAACTTAAGGATGATGCCTAGAAGTAATTATAACATTAGAGCCTTAACAATTCTGAATGGTTCTGGAAACTTAATGGAAGATTTCACTTTATAGATAGGTCCTGATTAGTATAAATAATGAATCCTCCTGAAGTAGTCACATGCATTCACATTACTACCATTCAAAATTGTGATTATGTAAAATATGGTAATTCTAGCCTAATGGGAATATGTGGCACAAATTCAAATAATGCAGCTACTTTGGAGGTTTCATTATTTGCATTAATCAGGACCTACTAGCACTAACCATTGAAGGAGAAAGTCCAACTTAATGAGAGATAACACAGCCTGGAACAATGGATATAATGCAAAGCAGAAGACATTCAGAAAGGGCTAGGGACAATCACAGTTGTTCGGAGATGGTGTCTCCCTCTCTTAAAATATATGATAAAAGTCATACAAATTATGATAGTACATAGTGATATATGTGTATATACATACACACACGTTTCTATATCTAAGTTTTAAGAAGATGTTCCCATCTATAAAAATGAATGGGTTGGACGAGATGATTTTTAAGGAACCTTTCAGCTCTCCATCCTTTGGTCACTTTAAATCATAAAACCTACATATTCTTCTAATTGGATCAATACACAAGAAAGAAGTAACAGTAATATTATATTACCAATCCATTAGTCTTTCACATGTTTTGATGAGACTCTAGAAATAATAGATAAGGGCAGTGAAGAATCATTATAACTCCTCATAGTATAGATGCTTTAAGATTTATACATTTATTTTGTAACAACCCCATGGGATAAGACATACAACATTTTAAAGATAACTGGGGTGGTTTGCCATTTCCTTCTCTAGCTCATTTTACAGATGAGTTAACTGAGACAAACAGGTTAAGTGACTTGCCCAGAGTCACACAACTAGTAAATATCTGAGCATAGATTTGAACTCAAGAAGATGAATCTTCCTGACTCCAAGCCTGGAACTATCCTCTGTGCCACCTAAATTACCTATTTACCCCTCTTTTAAAGGAAGGGTAAAAGCCCTAAAAGAAGTAATTTAAGAACTGGGAAACTGAAAGCTAAGGGTTAATACTGAAAATATATAAGCTTGGTTTTACTTAGAACAATCTCCAATTTGCCTGAATTCCATCAGATACCCTTTTCCATGGGGAAATCATTAGAAATAAATGACATGCAAAGTGCGCCATAAAGTATCTGAGTCAAACTAAGGAGAGGATGACTCAACGGATCGTTTTACATTTTAATAGGACTCACTCTGCATTTGTACTTAGCACACAGTTATAGATTTGACCCTCCCCAAAACAGTTCTCCCCAAAGGAGGAGGAGGAGGAGGGGAAAGAGGGGGAAGAGGAGAAGGAGCAGAGGGTTTCTAGAACCTGACAGGAATTATTCTTAGGAAATAAACCAAGGTCAAACCCCACAAATCTGCTCACAAAAGCCAAACAGCAGTCAAATTCAGCAAGAACCAGCAAGGAAAAAAAGCTGTGTTTTGTAATGCTGGACTGCTTAATTCCAATATTAACACCAAACTCAAAGGCAGCAGTCTTAAAAAAAACTATGCTATGGTAATTAGTTGGTTATGTTTTTCTAAGAAAAACAAAACAACAAAAACAACTTCCTAGGGTTGTGGTTTTCTTTTCTTTCATTTGTTTGTTTTCTAATCTGGGAGGGCTTTACCCTGTGGAAATTCTGTGAAGCATGACAAGCCAGGACAGTGACAATGTTGGGCTCTAGGTTTTGAGTAGAGAAGCCAAGCAACAGTGACAACAGTTCTATTCTCTGGAAGACACTTTCTTGGCTGAGCTACTGCTAATGAGATGCTAACGTGACTTCTCCTCCCTGCCCCCTTCTTTCCTCCCATTGAAACTGAAGATGAGAATGTATTTAACTGGGTCTACAAGGTTGGTTACAGACAGACCTTAGATCCACATTCTCCAACTGGTACAGAGAGAGAGAGAGAGTTTGCATCCCAGTAGTTGCTGATCTTTAGATATATTAAAAAATAAAACCATTTTTCACACTGAGGTCATTTCCTGACCTACTCCCCCAGCTCCCCAGAAACCTTTCCTTGTAACAAAAAGCAGTTTTGTCAGCAAAACTAACCAACCAACCAACAGGTTAGTCTAGCAGCATATGTAACATTCCATACCCATAGTTCACTACCTTTCTCCTGAAAGGAGTGATCAAGATTGTATGATTGGTTAGTACAATTATTCTGGATGTGACAGCCTTTTAAATGTGATTTCCATTTATATTGCTGCTGTGATTGTTGATACTGTTCTGCTCAAAAAGGAAATTTTTGACCATAATGCAAATGAGTTTAGAGAGTTATTAGAAAAAAAAATAGTTCAAAGGCTCTCTGCTTTCTTCATTCTGTTACCAGTTCAGACAAAAATTCCTCAGGTCCATTTTGAATGGAATGTTCTGATTCTACCTGTGTAAGCTCCTTAGGTCAGGAGCCACAATAGGGATGTTAGGTACATGGGAGTGAGAAGTTTGGAGGAAGGGCAGAAATGTGGCCCGGCCAAAATACCATTAAGATATATCCTCAGAAAGATGAAGTTCCTTCAACCACCGGAGCCCAATGGATAAAATGACATTTTGTTTTACAAGAGTAATGATTCACATGGCTTTACAGCTTATGAAGAAAACACTTCATAACAAACTGTGAAGATGACAACACGTGATAAAAATGAGGTTTAGATGAGGTAAGTGACTTGCCCAGGAACACACAGCTTGTAATTGATTATAACAATCCAGCTGTTTGGATCACAGATCACAGGACTGTCAGGGATGTTAGAGGTCACTGAGTCCAGAATCAAACACGGTTGGGACTGGTTTTCTCCTATACCAGACTGCCCCTGCCTATTCTCTGTGGGGAAACTCGGGGTAGGTTCATGAAGTTTAAAAGTGGCAAACATGTTAGAAAGCCAATTAAAATTCAAAACTGCACCAAATGGAGGCAGCATCTGAACAATTCAGAGAAAGAATCTGATCTGAGCTTTACTGGGGAAAGGTTTGGGGTAAAGAAGCTTTGATTGCAATTTGGGCCTCTGTCTTTATCACCTCTCTTTCTTTGCCTCCCCCCCTCCCCATTTTAAAATGATTAAATTCAGGAGGTGAAGACTATTAGTTGGCAGTTTGTTAAATCCCAAATTGGAAAATAAAAGCACTTGAACCATCTGTTACCATAACAGGAGGTCAATGCAGCTAGAATGTTAACACACAGGTGAAATACCCTCTAGGGAGTGCAGTGGGAAAATAAGAGAGGGCCTAAGCAAAGAATTAAAGGAGAGAAAAAAATCCAAGTTTTCAGTTTTCCTATTCCCATCCTTCTCATTCTCTCAAAGTGATTCTTCTCATTATGGAATCGTGAGGTCAGCGCAGGTGATCTGAAATATAAACTATATACACACCCACTCTCAGCTTGATGAAATGGACACATTCCCCAGCAAACTTGCTGCCAAATGAAATTCCTGTAAAGTGAACCATATTTTCCTTATTGATTTTCATTTCATAGTCAGACATGTATTCCCAAAGGAAAAAATCTCCCTAATAAAATGAGTTGGAGACTTTGGGTTAGCAAGAGGATAAGATGATGGCTAGTTCAATGCTATGCAGTTTTTGGGAAATGCTAGGTCTGCTGGGAATGTTTTGCAATACTTTCTGAGCTTTCCAGTACTTAACTAAGTCCAGAGTTTTCTGGATGCTGCATTTCCTCTTCTCTCTGCTCTACTCCTATAGACTAAAGGATCCTATATCTAGGAACTGCGACTCTACACTTAAACCTGTTGGAACACAGTTGCTTCTTCTTTAAGTTGGGTATGTACTATGTTGAATAAATCTAGACTTCAACCTATATGTGAATTATTTCTTGAATCTGAAATTGAAGGCTTTGGCTTATGTACATAAGGGACACAAGTGATTTGATTGGGTAGAGAGTGGAAATGCAAATGTTTACAACTCTTCCAGCTCAGGCTAGTGAGTATGGTTTCTGGAATAATTTTCAGGGATCCAGACTAGCATCCAAGCAGTATGATAGGAATTAAAAGGAAATTTTTGACCATAATGCAAATGAGTTTAGAGAGTTAGTAGGAAAAAAAAAAGTTCAAAGGATTGACTTAAATGCCCAATGGCTTCCCTAGGTAGTTGGCTGGGTTCTGGAATTAAAAACAGTTGAAATAGCCCTCTGAGCCCATCAGCTAAAAGACTGGAAACCCTTAGAAACTGAAGCTACAGCTTAATAGACAGTAGCAGAAGAAAGTAGCTTGCAGCTTGATACAGATACAGGGAGACACTTGATTTGAGGAGAGAAGAGTCTTTAAAATTGACATTTTTCTTCTCTATTAGACTGAGCTCCTTGAGAGAAGGGACTGTTGCTCCCGTTGCCCCTTCCCCTGCCTTTTTTTTTTTTTTGTATTCTTAATGCTTAGCACATGGCCTGGAACATAACAGGTGCTTAGTAAACGCTTGCTTGCTGACAATTAAGTGTTTTGTTAAAACTGACATTACAAATAGACATGCTGCATTCTTTAGAACTCTTGGTCTCAGTGTATGACTGCGAAGATGTAGTCTGCTACAGAAAATTGTTCAAGAGGGCTGGATGCCTTCTTATATTTTCATCGAGGATACTCCTAATATACGTATAGGTCAAGCTCACAAATGTTTCATAGACATGAAAAATAGGCATGTAGGTTGGAAGCTGCTGATGTCTGGTTTGCTGCCTTTTGGGAAAAAAGTTCCATCTTTTTTATTCTTTTAGTATTGAGAAGCAGTACAGTTTGGTTGAATTTCTTTCAAAATTTGAAAGGCAGGGTAGTACCATAGAAGATCACTGCCTTTGGAATCAGAAAATGTAGGCTCAGATACTGACTCACATTACTTGTATAACCTTGCACAAATCAGTTCACCTCTATTCATGTTCCTGATCTATAAAATGAGAGGCCAGACTTAATGATTTCTGAGGTCTCTTCCAACTCTCTAAACCTATGATCATATGACATCAGTGACTCTTGGGTGGAAGCGAGTAGCTGTGCTAGAGGCAAAAGGGCACATCAGCAGGGATACCTCCTCATGAACAGAATTGCTCTGGCTAGGCACATATGCCTGACCCCGGTATTTCCTATATGTGTACCTTTTCTGACTGGTAGTGTTAGAGGGTGCCCCTGTGGCATGAGAGGGGACGTTCTGGTCACTTATTTTACTGTGCTGTTTGATGACATATCTTTTCTTTGAACAAATGTGTCCTTTGATTTGGAGAAGGAAATGGCAAACCACACCAGTATCTTTGCCAAGAAAACCCCAAATGGGGTCACAAAGAGTCTGACATGACTGAGATGACTGAGCCTTTGATTAGTCTCATATGGGAGGAGAGGCAGCTAAGTGGTGCAGTGGACAGAGCACTGGGCCTGGAGTTAGACCAGAGTTCAGATTTGACTTCAGACATTTACTAGCTGAGTGACCTTGGACAAGTCACTTAATCCTGCCTAAAATTGGAGAAGGAAATGGCAAACCATTCTCATAAATTTTCCAAGAAAACCCCATGGACAGTTGGTTCATGGGGTCATGAAGAGTTGGATATGACTGAACAACAACAAAAGGAGGGGAAGCTTGTAAACTCTGGTTTTGAGTAGATGCTGGGCTATGCCATGCCCAACTTTTCCAAATGTGGGAGGGGTCTTGGGTGTTACATGTAAAATAGATTGGGTCCTTTATCAATTTGGTAATTGAAATTCTGAATACTAGATTTACTTCAATTAGAAAAGTTTATATACAGTGGACCATATATATCAAGTTCCTTTTTTTCCCCTAGGTATCTAAACTTAATTGTGGAAAAGAGCATTTTCCAAATTTTTCTAGGTGATTTTCACTCTGGCAGTGTCATATAATGGAAAGAGTACTGGAGTCTGGATGCCTGGGTTCTAATTCTAGCTTTTTTTGGTATGATAGTGCCATATGTGTTTGGACTCTGGGGTGGCATACCAACTGGGGCATGCTGGACAAGACACATAGAGGGAGGGAAGCCAGAAGGGACACAGTTCCTCCTCATTCTCCCAAGTTGGCTTCTCCCAAGGATAAGAATGCTTAAAAGAAAAGAATCATTGTACATGTTGATGGGGATCCCAAACCACCACAGCTATCTACATCTCACTACATTCAGAACCTTATCTGACTTCTTCACTGTATCTCCTTTCCCCCTTGCATTAGTGATGTTATAAGAGGATAGTTTCACATATACCAAAAAAGGGTCTGTGTACTGGCTGCAGTCATACTTGGGACATGGGAGTGTGTGTGCTTATGTATCTCTGTTATGTGTAATGCCAAAACATCTCATTGGGCAAATGCTCCTTTCTTTCTGCCGAAGTCCTACCTCTTCACTTTACCTCCACAGTGCTACCAGTGACCTTTCCAGTTAGCCACTTGGCTTCCCTAGATCTGAATTTCTTCATCTGGTTTCTGAGCATAATGACATTTAATAGATTGTAGGTTTACAGAAGGCACGAAGCTGGTCAACTTTTTATGTTTTTACTTCTCTAAGCACCTGGCATAGGATCTTTCACAGAATGAGCACTTGAGAAATGTCTACTGCATAAACGAAAAGGAGGTAGCAGTGTATGTATAGTGGGAGAGAACTGCATCTGGAATCTGGGGTTCTAGCTTCCGGTCCAAGCTCTGCCACTAAAGACCTAACCTCTTTGTAAGTTACCTAACCTCTCTGGGCCTCAGTTTCCTCATATGTAGAGTGAAAGTGTTGAGCTAGATGACCACTAAAGAACCTCCTGTATGTAAGTCTATGATCCTATAAAATATTGTTAACATCATCTTGCTAATTCTATCACCTTTATATTTTAAGGGTGTGGTTGTTCAGTTGTTTTAGTTATGTCTGATTGCTTGTGGTTTGTGGTTTTCTTGGCAAAGATACTGGAGTGGTTTGCCATTTCCTTCGTCAGCTCATTCTACAGATAAGGAAATGAAGGCAAACAGGGTTAAATGACTTGCCCAGGGTAACACAGCTAGTAAGTGTCTGAGGCTGAATTTGAACTCAGGTCTCTCCAGCTGCTAGTGCCTCTTCTCACTCTCATCAAAATTACTTTGTATTTACTTCTAAGTAGATACAAACATTTTTCATCTACTTGTACGTCTCTGTGTTGTTCCCCTAGATAAAGTACAGCCACTTGGGACTCTTGATTGTTTGTCTCTGTATCCCCAGCATCCAGCACTGGGAGTGGCTCTTGAGTCCATAATAAATGTTTTTGGATTAATTAATTCTGGAAGGTCATTCATAATAGTTTTGTATATTGATGGCCAATGATGAACTAAAAACAACTACCCGTGTTTGTTTCATAGAATTTGAGAGTTGGCTCTCAGTCTAACCCATACATGAAAGGCATTTCCACATAGCTGACGAGTGTCATCAGCTTCAGCTTGGAAACTTCCAAGAAGGGGGAGCCCATAACTTCTCAAGGGAGCCCCTCTTATTTCTGGATCATCCTAATTGTTAGAGCTGACATGGGCCTTTTTGCACCATCCACCCTTTGATCCTGATTCTGCTCTCTGGGGCCAAACAGAACAAATTCAATCTCTCCACACAATAGACCCTCAAATATTGAAGACAATTAACATACTTCCTCTAAGTCTTCTCTTCTTCAGGCTAAATGTAACTGGTTCTTTCAGGTGACCCTCATGAGATACTGAAACAAGGCCCTTCACCATCCTGGTTGCTGCCCCTTTGGATACTCTCCAGTTTACTAATGTTCTTCTTAAATTGTGATTCCCAGAAGTGAACACAATATTCCATGTGAGGTTTGACAAGGGCAGAGTACAGTGGGATCTATTCCTAAAAGCTGTGCCCCTAGTAATGCTGCCCACGATTGCATTAGCTTTTTTCACTGCTATATTATCACAATGCTAATTTATACTAAGCTTGAAGTAGTCCATGAAATTCTCCAGATCTTTTTCAGAATAACTGCTATCATTGGCTTTTTTGTGTGTGTGTGCCCAAGTGCAAGACTTTACCTTTATCCCTACTGAATTTAATTTTGTTGGATTTAGCCCAATACTCCAGGTGTGGGAAACCTGTGTACTCGAGGTCACATGTGGCAATCTAGGTTTTTCGGTGTGGCCTTTTGATTGTGTCCAAATTTTACAGAACAAATCCTTTTATTAAGGGGATTTTTTTCTGTGAAGTTTGGATTCAGTAAAAGGACTGCACTTGAGGACCTAGAGTGCCACATGTGGCCTTGAGGCTGCAGGTTCCCTGCCCCTACCACTGTCAAGATCATTTTGGATCCTGGTTCTGTCATTTACTTCTCAGCTTGGTGCCATCTCCAAACCTGATGAGCATGACATGACATCTGTACCTTGAACCAAGTCATTGATAAACCTTTTAAACAGCATAGGACTGAGACACACTGACATCGAACCATGAACAAAGACTGTTCTGAGTGCAATCATCCAACCAGATCTCAATTTGTCTGATTGTATTACTGTCTGATCCACTTTCTCCACAAGAATAGCATGGGATCTTAAAAGATTTGGTAAAATCTAGGTAAACTGTATCCATAAGCATCTCCCTAATCTACTAGCTTAGTATAATGTCAAGAAACTATGATGTTGGCCTGGTATGACCTATTCTTAATGGAGTCATGTTAGCTATTTGCAATAATTGCTTCCCTAGCTATATGTTTGCCAACTATCTCTTTAATAATTTATTCTCAAAACTGCCCAGGAAGTCAAGCTTGCTGAGCTATAGTTTTATTTTCCTTCTGTTATTTGGTGAGGCAATTGGCGGTTAAGTGACTTGCCCAGAGTCAATAGCTAGTAAGTGTCAAGTAAGTATCTGTGGCTGATTTTGAACTCAGGTCCTCCAGACTCTAGGGCCAGTGCTCTATCCATCGGACCACCTAGCTGCCCCCCCCCCAATTTTTTTTGGGGGGAGGCAATTAGGGTTAAGTCACTTGCCCAGGGTCACACAGTTAGTTTCTGAGGCCAAATTTGAACTCAGATCCTCCTGACTCCAGGGCCAGTGTTCAACCCAATGTGCCACCTAGCTGCCTCTCCCATTTTTTTTGGGGGGGGGGGCTATCCTGTTTTCCATGGCCTTCCAAACATCACTGACAATGGCTCAGCAATTACATCTTATGAAATAATCACAGTCATTTTGGGATCAAAGGCTGGCATTCACCTGAGACAGGTGATCTGAAGCCATTAAGAGCAGATAGGTACAGGGCGGCCAGGTGGTGCAGTGAGTAAGACCACCGGCCCCAGATTTGGGATGACCTGGGATCAAATCCGGGCTCTGATACTTAGCACCATACCCAGAAATAACTGGCCGTGTAACCTTGAGCAAGTTACTTAACCCCAATTGCTTTAAAAAAAAAAAAAGAGCAGATAGGTACTCCCTTCCTATCTTCTTCTTTATCTTGGGTATCAACTCCCTGTTCCATTATTTCCAGGGTCAAGGTCATTCTCCTTTGCAGAGAAAATAAGAGTGAAGGAGTGTCTAGGTGGCACAGTGAATAGAGCATTGGCCCTGGAATCAGGAGGACCTGAGTTCAAATCCAGCCTCAGACACTTAACACAAAATTAGTTGTGTGACCTTGGGCAAGTCACTTAACCCCAATTGCCTTACTCCCCCCCTCCAAAAAAAAAAGAAAATAAGAGTGGAAAAGCTCTACTTTCTCTCTATTGTTGCCAATTATCATCTTTCCATTTACTCCAAGCAAAATTTCTATTTTTATTTGATCTTTCTCCCTCCCCCAATTGCTAATTCCCTTTCCTTTTTTGTTATCCTTAACTTCCCCTGCCAGCATCAGCTCATTCTGAATTTCAGCACTGTCTCTGCTGAGATCTCCTCAATTTCCACTGTCAGTTTACAATCAGTTGTCGCCCACATTGCACAGCTCTTTCTAGAGCCGTTTGCCTTTGTGACTTAGTTCATAAGCAAAAGGAATCACAAAAAGCAAGAGCTGCTTGTCAGCAGCAAATGGCATCAGTTGGGACAGTTACAGAGCTGCCACAAGAATCACTTTCTGGAACCAATATTTCCAGGAAGACTGCTGTTGACAGCCCTAAAGAAAGCCTGAGAACCAAGCCAGTCAGATATTCCCCTAGCACAGAAACTACCTGAACCAAACAACACAAGAAGAATGCAGGGTACAAAAAAAAAAAGAGATACTGTTAGTGCTCCATAGGTAAGCTGCAATAATTGAATAAAGGCAAAGTGCCTATAGAGGCTTTTCTTCAGTCAGCGAATATTTTAGCATTTTAGAAGTAAACATCAGTTGCGAATAATTTACTCTTTTTACACCCTCCAGTTACTGAATTCTATGATGAAAAATTGTAAATAGTCATCTTGAATGTACTTGACAGCTTATTCTGGTTTCTCCTTTTCCTCTGATCTAATTTATCTGCAGTTGCCAAAATCATCTTTTTAAAGAACAGGTCTGACCATGCCACTTCTCTATTCAAGAATTGGATCTAGGATGAAATATAAATGCCTCTGTTTGGCAAAGAAAGCCCTTCGTGCTTGGTTCCAACCCATATTTTGGGACTTATTTCCTTACTTTCCAGCTTGAGTCTATATTCAGGCTTGCTTTGCCTCCCTGTTATTCCCTGAACTAATTCCATCTCCTACTTCCATACCTTTGTGTAGGCTGTGCTGCCTGCCTGGAATGCACTTTCTTCTCTCTTCTGATTCTTAGTCCTTAGTTTTCCTTCAAGGTTCAATTTTGGGGCTACTAGTTGCTTATGCTCTTTCTCCCTCCTTGACTTGTTATCTTTTATTCCTGCATCTGTATGCATGTTGTATTCCTTCATTAGACAGTCTCAATGTCTAACATATACTAGAAACTAGTACTTGTTGGATTGAATTGACTTGAATCTCTGGATCTATAAGACTACTCAAAGCAATTCCAGTGTGTGATGAGGATGATTCTATTTGGTGAAGGCAAAAGTGAAAGATCTATAGAAAAAGGTTAGATGACAACTCATGATTCTATGTCTAAGGGTATCTGGAGTAGGCTTTGTTCCGAGTCTTTCACCAATAGTGAAATATGTTTTTGATCCGCAGGATCTGCACAGTTAGGCACTGGAAGGGTGCATCCAATCGTCTTGTCCCAATAGAGACCCTCTGCTGCCATTGCTCCTCCTTTTCCTCCTCCAAGACTGCAAGATTCCTTTAACCCTTCAACTCCTGGACATCTAGTTTAATTTGCCAACAGGGTGATGATTTTTTAAAATCAGTATTTGGTCATTTGACCATCTAAATTTTCAGAATAACACTGAGATCTTAGATCATATTAAGACTAGGGAGGGTGGAGTACTGCTTTCCTCTGACCTGGCCAGAGCACACCTAGAATACTGTGTGAAGTTCTGGGTGCCACATTGGAGAAAGGATGCTGATAAGCTGAAAGGTCTTAGGTTCATGCAACATGAGACGAACCTGGAAGAATTATAGATATTTAGCCTATAAGAGCGAAGATTTGGGGGCACGTAGGGGGAACAAGATTCCATTCTTCAAGTATTTAAAAGGTATTACATGACAGAGGGATTAGATTTGATCTATTTGGCCCCAGAGGCTAATGAATGATGGGGTGAGAGTTGGGAAGAAGTAATTTTAAGTGATATAACAAAAAAATTTCTGGTGTTGGACTTGTGAGTTCCTAAGTGAGGGAGTACCTGGTAAGGACTTCCTATCAAGGAATACTGATATACTTGCTCTATAAATTATAGTCTTGGATTGGGGTCCTGAACCTTTTTTTTTTTTTGTCTCATGAGCCTTCTTTGGCAGTCAGAAGAAGTCTATAGATGCTTTCTCAGAATAATTTTTAAATGCATAAAATACATAAGAGTTATAAGGAAAACAATTCTATTAAAATACCCTTATATTAATACACACATATAAATAAACACAACAACCAAGTTTATATACGCCAGATTAAGAACTTATGTCTTGGGGTGGCCAGGTAGCACAGTGAGGGGCAGCCAGGTAGCACAGCGAGTAAGAGCACCAGCCCCAGAGTTGGGATGACCTGGGATTGAATCCGGGCTCTGATACTTAGCACCACACCCAGAAATAACTGGCCGTGTAACCTTGAGCAAGTTACTTAACCCCAATTGTTAAAAAACAAACAAACAAACAAAAACCAACCCCAAAACCCAAAAAACTTATGTCTTAGAAAGTTGCCTAGAGTACTGAGAGTTTAAGTGATTTGCTTAGGGTCACAACTCAGTTATGTGTGTATGTTGGGGGGGGGGGGCGGGCAGGAGAGGTCGGAACTTGAATCTAGGTTTTTCGGAGTCCAAGGGTAATGGGCTTCCCTGGGGAGACAA
The DNA here is from genome assembly GCF_028583685.1 of Petaurus breviceps papuanus. NCBI lineage: Eukaryota > Metazoa > Chordata > Mammalia > Diprotodontia > Petauridae > Petaurus > Petaurus breviceps. Next base: position 8,312,472 of record NW_027187302.1, read on the forward strand.
CAGGTTCCCTATCAATGGATTTGAACCCTTTAAGCAAAGAGTAGCTGACCACTTATTGGGTATGTAGGTGGGATTTACATTCAAGTTCAGATTGAACTAAAAGGATTCTGAAATTCCTTTAATTCTGAGATTGAATAAATATAGACTTGTATCACCATGGTGATACACATGGTCATTTGCCACCAGATCCAACACTTCTAGCTAGTACTAAATTAGCCTGACTACAAATTGTTAACAGAGCTCCAAGTGTCTGCTGATGAACATTATTCAATTCTATTCTATTTTCAAACATCTAGTAGTTATCCCTATATGCATCTCATAGGTATACCCTAACTGTGTTAAGTGCTAAGTATATTAAGATGAAAAAATTCATAAAACCGTCCACCCCCGTCCTCAATAAACTTACAATTTAATAGGAGTAAAGGGTGCGGGGTGCATATATGACTTATACACAAATCCTTCTGAATGGCCATATTGTTTTTCTCCAGAGTCTGTGAAGGAGGAAAAAGATAAGGAAAATTTCCTTATTTTTTCCCCTAATTCAAAGGTCACCCTCTGTATAAAAAAGCTTCATTGGTTTTCTATTATTTTTAAACTGGAATTTAAGGTCTTTCATAATCTGGCTCCAATATTCCTTATTTGTTACTAATTGATTCCCTTTGTGCACTCCACATTCTAGTCAAAATGGACAAGTAGCTGGTCCTCAATCTTGTCTTTAACTCTCCTCCTATGACTATGTTCATACGAGTTATCTGTACCTGATCTATGGTAGAGCCTTTTGAGCTTGTATTGTTCTGATTAGCCACAGTCTAACGCATATTGACCCCAACAAGTGATGTCATTTTGGTCCTCTTCAAGAACGAAGAACAACCCACCAAGGTGCATTTACATATGCCACTTCATATCTTTGAAATGTACTGTGTCCTAAATTTTGCCAGTCAAAATCTTCCTTCTTAAAAGGCCTAGCTTAGGTACTATTTCCTAATGTCCCCAGATGAAAGTGAACTTTATCATATTCTATCTGGTATAATTACTTATGCATATATCATATATGCCCTCTCCCCTCAAACCTTTCCCTTGAAGGCAGCTCTTTTTCTCTGGGACCCTGAATACTACAATGCCTTAACACATAGCAGGCACTGTTCAAGGTGCTGACAGTTTTGCTGAATTAAATGGAAATGTTTATTTGAAAGCTATACAAGTAGGAAAAGTCAGGACTATGTGTAAAAGTGAATACTTTTGCTTTAGGTGTTAGAAAGACCTTGTTTAAGTTCTATCCACAGTTTTCTGATTACAGTTTTCTCTTTAACAATTTATAATCTAAGAACTGTCAGACATAAGTGCCAACATAAACTGTACAAAAAAAACCACAGGTGGCTTTCTTAGAAACGTGGAGGTGAGTTTGCAAACCATTCCATAGGAAAAGTCCCTCTTGAATGTCTTTTTTTTTTTATCAACTTAGGGAAAAAGCTTATTAAAAGAACAGTATATGCTTTTATGACTTCTTTGTCACAGTTTACTTTTTGAAATTAATATAAAAATTCAAAGAGATGTTTACCTGTAAAGAAAACCCTAAATAATTCTGAAGAGGGGATGCTTGAAAACCAGAGAGAAAAGCATCTCAGGTTTTATCTAATGAAACTGCACAGCTGAAGTTCATATAAAATACCTGACAATGGGGGGGGGGGGCGGAGCAGAAGCACGACCCTCCCGCGGCTCCGGCTTCCACCCTCCCCAATCCATGTAAAAAGGGGACTCTAAACAAACTTTGGAGCTGCAGAACCCACAAAATGACACAGAGAAGCTAACCTCCCGCTGAGAACAGCCCGGCAGGCCGGCAGGAATCGGCCAGCACAGCGCTCTGGGAGCCGAGCCCAGCACCACACCGAGGCTTTAGCCCCAGGGCGGGCCTGACCAGCCCCCAGCCAGAGGGACTCCAGATCAGCAGCAGCTGTGGCCGTTTCCAGATTTATCAATACATAGATGCGAAGGACAAGGTGAGAGGCCAGTGCAGTCTGGACTTTGGGACCCAGTAAGTGGGAGTGCGTGGCTTTTACCCCTGGGGCTAGAAACCGCTGAGACACAGCCAGCCAGCGCCACTTGGCGGCTTCAGCTCCTGGCCTGCAGAGTGTAGGGGGACCAAGCACCAGTCTGAGGGGTCATCGCTCTTGCTTTAACCTGCTTGGATCTGGATTGCAGTCTAGGGTGGAGGTCCTGGGGTGTGTGTCCAGCTTGCCAGAGCGTGTGGAGACCTCAGAGAGGGCACCCATCTAATACCTCCGGCAGCTGAGAAAACCCCAGCGTTTGAGATGAAAACTCCCCTGTCTGGTGGCAGAGTCCTACTGTGGCAAAAAGCCCAAAAGTCAAATCATTGAGTGGCAAAATGAGCAGGCAAAGGAAACAAAGCAGACAGAAGATTCCAACATTACACTCCTATTTTGGGGATAAGAAAGAGCAAGGCATGGAACAGGAGGAAATCAGTGAAGTCAGAACTCCTGCACCAAAAGCTTCAAAGGAAAATACAAGCTGGTTACAGGCCATAGAGGACCTTAAGAAGCAGATAAGAGAAGTGGAGGAAAAATTGGGAAGAGAAATGAGAACAATGCAAGAAAATTATGAAATGAGAGTCAACAGCCTGACTGAAGAAAATAATACCTTAAAAAACAAGACTGACTCAAATGGCAAAGGAGGCTCAAAAAGGCAATGAGGAGAAGAATGCCTTAAAAAGTCGAATTTGCCAGATGGAAAAAGAATCTCAAAAGCTCACTGAGGAGAATCATTGCTTCAGAATTAGATTGGAGCAAATGGAAGCTAATGACTTTATGAGAAATCAAGATGCTGTTAAACAGATCCAAACAAATGAAAGAATATAAGGCAATGTGAAATATCTCATGGGAAAAACCACTGACCTGGAAAATAGATCCAGGAGAGATAATTTAAAAATTATTGGACTTCCTGAGAGCCATGACCAAAGTAAGAGCCTAGAAAGCATTCTCCAGGAAGTTCTCAAAGGAAACTGCCCTGATGTTTTAGAATGAGAGGGCAAAATAGAGGTTGAAAGAATCCACCGATCACCTCCTGAAAAAGATCCCAAAAAGAAAACTCCTAGGAATATTATAGTCAGGTTCTGGAATTCGCAGATTAAGGAGAGAATATTACAAGCAGCCAGGAAGAAACAATTTGAATATTGTGGAAACACAATCAGGATAACCCAGGATCTGGCAGCTTCTACACTGAGGGATCGAAGGGCCTGGAATGTGATATTCCAGAGGTCAAGGGAGCTGGGATTAAAACCAAGAGTCACCTACCCAGCAAAACTGAGTATCATGTTTCAGGGGAAAATATGGTCATTCAGTGGAATACAGGACTTTCAAGCATTCTTGCTGAAAAAACCAGAGTTGAATAGAAAATTTGACATTCAGATACAAGAAGCAAGAGAAGCATGAGAGGGTAAACAGGGAAAAGAAATCATAAGGAACTTATCAAAGTTGAACTATTTTTTTTAAAGCAATCGGGGTTGAGTGGCTTGCTCGGGGTTGCATGGCCAGTTGTTGTTTCTGGGTGTGGTGCTGGGTGTCTGGGCCTGGATTTGGTCCGGGTCGTCCCGGCACTGGGGTCGGTGCTCTTGCTCGCTGAGCCACCTGGCCAAAGTGGAACTATTAACATTCCTACATGGAAAAACAATAATTGTAACTTATGAAACTTTTCTCAGTAGTTGAAGGGATTAGGAATATATATGTGTATATATGTATATATATATGTATATGTGTGTATATATGTATATATATGTCTTTATATGAGGGTATGCGGGCATATGAATACATATGTGAATGTGTGTATATACGTTTACAGGTATACATAGATAGAGGGCACGGGACCAATTTAATAGGAAGGGATGATACTTAAAAGGTGAAATTAAGAGGTGAGAGGAATATAATAAGAGGAGATGGGGAGAGACAGAGTGGGGCAAACTATCTCATACAGAGGAGGCAAGGGAAAATGGTTACAATGGAGGGGAAGAATAGGAAGGCAAAAGGGAATGGGTCAATCTTATTCCTATTGAATCTGGCTTGAGGAGGGAGGGAAATACACACTAAATAGGGGATCTCACCCTCCAGGAGAATAGGGGGGGAAGGGGATGTGAGGGGGGATGATGGAAGGGAGGACAGGCTGTGGGGGAGGGAAGTTGGAAGCACCCACTTTTGAAAAGGGACAGGATCAAAGTAGAGAATAGAACAAGTGGGAGGTGGGATAGGAGGGAGGGAAATATAGTCAGTCTTTTACAATACATCTACTATGTTATTGTTTTGCATTAGCCGCACATGTACAACCTATACTGAACTGCTTGTCTCCCCAGTGGGGGTGGGTGGCGGGGGGGGGGGGATTGAATGAATCTGGAATTGGAAAGTTTTAAAATCAAATATTCAAATATATATGTAGATGTGTGTGTGTATATATATATGTATATATATACTATTATTAATACCATCTTACATGTTACTAAGAAAAAAAAAGATATACAGGCACTGAGGCATAGAGACCCACTGGAAAAGTTGAAACGGGTATGGGAGAAAATATGGGAGAGAGCAGATTGGAGGTGGGGATATCCTGTGGGACTGCTGTTTTGGGGGGATGGGTGGGGGAAAAACGGGGAGAAAATTTGTTACTCAAAATCTGGCGGAAACGAATGATGTAAATCAGAAGTTAATATGATAATATAATAAAAATACCTGACAATGTTGCTTTTCAATAGGATTCTGAAGGGGTGAAAGGCATTCTTGGCTTGTAAGCTTTTTCTGGTTACCTTGGCTGCCAGGGATACCAAAAGAGACTCACACCAGGAGCACTTAAAATGCTAGTCAAAGAAAAGTTTAAATCCTTTCAGTTTTTCAATCTTGTGTGTCTGTGTAGAACGGAACCATTTGTTACTTTAGACAATTGGAAAAGTAGATTAGAGAGACTAGAGACTTTTTCTTTAAAGACATGTTAGTGTCTTTAAAGGCAGAGGGGAAAATGGTTTTTCATGGTGTAACTCGGTTAATCTTTTTTTTTTTTCTTTTTGGAGGGTGATTGCGGTTAAGTAACTTGCCCAAGGTTACTCGGCTAGTTTTTTTGTGTGTGAGTGTTAAGTGTCTGAGGCCGGAACCGAACTTGGGTTCTCCTGACTCTGGGACTGGCACTTTACTCACTGTGCCACCTAGCTGCCCTCAGTTAATCTTTTTAAAAAATATATATTTTTAGGGGCGGCCAGGTAGCACAGCAAGTAAGAGCACCGGCTCCAGTGTCGGGATCACCTGGGGATCGAATCCAGGCTCAGACACTTAGCATCCATCCAGAAACACCTGGCCATGTAACCTTGAGCAAGTTACTTAACCCCAATTGCTTAGGGGCAGCCAAGTGGCTCAGCGAGTAAGAGCACCAGCTCCAGTGTAGGGAAATCTGGGCTCGGATACTTAGCACCACACCCAGAAATAACTGGCCCTGTAACTTTGAGCAAGTTACTTAACCCTGACTGCTTAAAAAAAAAAAAAAAAAAATATATATATATATATAAATATATATAAATAAATATATATTTTTTTTTTTTCCCTCTAAGATGACTTCAATTTGTTAGGCTACTTTAATTGGGTAGAATTTAGTAGTGGATACATACTAATCTAGTATGTTGGCTGGTTACTTCAAACTGATTTCTTGGACTCGAACAGCTTCAAAAATCCATTATTATGATCTTTTAATGATATGTATGTACTTACTGTGGCTACCTTGTTTTAGGGAGTATAAAAAGCTTAATAATTAATGTACTAGTTTCAGCAACTCAGTGATATATACTGGACTCTACTTCATGGTACCCTTCAGCAAGATCATTACTGTATTTAGTTAATAAACTCAGCACACTGAACATTCCTAGCCACCTGAAACACCCAAGCATTGTGTGAGTTTTTAACCAATTAATTATCAATTACAACATCATAAAACACCAGCACAAAAATAGGAATAATGAAATTTAATTATACATTATTCTTCTGAGTTGCTGCAAATACTATACAAGACTGATTCTGATTAATAATTCATTCAGCAATAAAGTATCAGGAAAGATAATTATGCAGTGCCACAATTCTCACACTGATTTCTATAATTACAGATTACAACAGTGTTAGCAATTTAAAAGGTTAGAGAGCTGTGGTAATTTGCTATGTCATCCCCAGCTATATTAATGTCTTTTTCTTTGAGCACCAAAGATAATTGAAAATACAATAATGGACCAAATCAGATGGCTTTGCCATGCATTCTCTTCTACCTACAAGGTATGTTGCTAAGTCAAGTCTTTCTCAATTAGGCTCTCGCATGGTTAAAATGCTCTTGCTAGCAACATATGTTTGGTTGCATAAAAAAAAGAGAGGTGTCTAAATGTATGTGAGGTATACACATATAAACATGTTTAAAAGATGCATGTATATCGTATTTGAGGTAAGATATTGTATTGGTACACTTGCCTACCTAGTAATCATAAACAGAGCTAAGGGGCATATAAGTGGATACTAAATGGAAGGTGAATTTGTATTCCCTTATACTTTGAGAAAGAAATAGACTTATTGTGCCAAGATTTGTAGTATACTTTGTCTCTATTTCATTTAAAGAAACAAACCAACCAAACCAAACGTGACGAGGGATCTCTTCCTTAAGCCAGTATTTCAATAAGAACCTTCACCTGAGAATAAACCTAAGTGAACAGAACATATAGATCTATTAGGTGAAGATTGTGTTTTTCTGCTTTGTTCTTGATATTTCTGCAAAGAACTGGTTGTATAATTCCTTGGATTTTATATCCAGAGTGATTTAAGCATTAGGCAAATGATCCATATTTACAAATTAACAACACAAGGAACAGACAAGATGGAAAACTCACTGACACCGAACTATTTTTGCTTCATTGAAATGAATTGTTAGCAACAACTTTGGTGTTTCATTTTGGCACTGGAGACCCTCTTCTAGCTTGAGAGCCATGATTTAAGTCTAGGACTTGAGCCTTGACAACTGGCTGTCCTGGAGTGTTGAGGAGGAGGGTTAACACAACTCAGCTTTGTCACAACCCAATATGAGCTGGCAGGGTCTTTAAAGGTAGGTGGGCTCTATCGCTGTTATTTTTTACAGATGGGGAAACTGATGCCCACAAAGGTTAAGTGACTTGCCTCTTTCTGTACATTCACTGCTTAATAGTGCTAGGCACACGGTAGATGCTTAACAAATGTTTAATGAGGCTTGTTTTTCAGTAAATACTTTTTGATTGGCCAGTGAGTCAATAAGGTTGTTACATTCTCTGAGCCAGGAGAAGGCTATATAAGCCCTGATGTGTAGCTTTGTTTTGGGGGCTCACTTTGAGAAGTGTTCTGTGATTTGATCTGGATTCTGGGAAGCCGCTGTCCAGAGCCTCCCCGGCTTTGAAAAACCCAGATGCTGAAACCCAGATGTTGATTGGGTATGGATGTAATGGCTGGATAGTTTGGAAAGCTGTCTACTTGACCTGTTTCTGTTTAAGTGACTTGTCTCTTTCTGTACATTTACTGCTTAGCAGAGTGCTAGGCACACGGTAGATGCTTAACAAATGTTTAATGATTTGAACTGAGCTGAATTACCCAACAGCAGAGTCACTAAATAGAACCTGGCTTTCCTGACTCCCAGTACAATTCTCTTTCTACTATGCCATCTAGGAAATACAGGAAGAGGAGAAGTAGTATGATTGAAGAAAATCTTGGTTTTTGAACCCCAAATTTTTTTTTAAAAATGGGAATTACAAGGATATGAAGGTTAAGGTTAAAATAAAAAAGCTAAGATTCTAGGTCTTTACACCTTCAAGGGCAAATGAAACAGGTTTTCCTTGAGTCACGAACACACTCATAAAGCAGAGCACTGTTTGACAATGGTGCCTAGTCAGCTCTCTTCCAGTGCCACGTGTAGGTGCTTGGCTGAAATGTAAATTTGCTTCCCTTCCCCCCTTTTAATCACTTTCCTTTCAAATGCTCCATGTCCTATCAATCTCTGCTTTCAATAGGTCACTAGAATCATAGAACTTTGGATCAGGAAGGAATCTGAAAAATCAGCTAGTCAGTTCCCCATCCCTACATTTAACACTTGCTATGTGATCTGGAAGAGTGGAGCAGAAGACACCCTGCTAACTCCTCTCCTCTCCTGCAGAGAAATAAGTATTTGAACTTGGCTAGATCAGAATTCTGGTCATCCCTATGCTAGTGTATCACACCATTTCCAGCCCCAATTTGTTTTCATCAGATCAATTTCAAAACAGAATAGCATGGTAATCAATGACAACAGAATAGCAGATAATAGCATAACAATCTGTAATAGCTCTCCATGAAAGGAGAATCTAATGGAAGCTAACAAAGAAAAACCACCACTATTTCCATAAACTAGGAAAAGCCATGCTGTTGTATCTCACCTACATAAGGCAAAATACCTAAAGAGAAATTTAGATGCGCGACCTGGAGGGAAGAAAACACGCTCCACACCCAACTTGTTACTCATTTGGAATCTGCTGACTTCTCTACAGAAAAATAAAATGTACACCCATGGCCAATGGGAAAAAATGAAGGCTCTGAGAATTACAGGAGCAAATATGAGAAATGAATGCCTCTCAAAAACCTTTAGAAGAAAAGTGTTTTGGAGATGATGATTTAGAACAGTATTTTATGCCCATAAGATTTAAAGGAAGAACCTAAACTTTAAAGTACCATAAAGTCATGAAGGCTAACATAAAAGCAATAGAAAAATACTTTATTTTCTTTCATACATTTTAAATATTTTCATGTTTCATTAAACATTTTTATTCAGTGCTGTGTTTTTATAGCATTCTTTCCTTACCCCAAGAACTATGACTAGTAATGTAAAAATAAAAAAGAACAGAAAAAAATTTCAGGAAAACTAACCAACACATCAATAATTTTATGGTATATGCAATGTTTCTCGCCCATGTTTCCTCTCTTTGCAAAGAACGGAGAGATGTATTTTTTAAAAAATCTCTTTTTGAGGCCAAAATTGACCATTACAATTACATGACATTCACTTATGAAGTATGTTACTTTCATGTGTCTTAACAATAACAACTAATACTGTGAAGTACTTAAAGGTATGCAAAGTAATTTTCCCATAATTTCCCCATAATACTACAAGGGAGGTTTTACAAGTATTGTTTTTTGTTCTTTCCATTTATACTGTTAATTTTAATGCGTATTATGTTTCTAGTTCTTCTACCTTCACTCTGTTTCAGTTCTACCCAATGCTTTGTTGAATTCTTCACAGTCATCAATTCTTATGTATGTCAATATTCCATGAAATTTGTAACCATAAATTGTTCAACCATTCCCCAAATGATCAGCATCTATTTTGTTTCTATTTCTTTGACAAGACAAAATATGCTGCTATTTTCATGTATGGTTTACAACAACAACAAAACACAAACATTGTATAGTCCTTAAAGATTTGCAAAGTAAAGTTCCTGCAATACTCTGAGGGTGGTCTTGCAAGGGTGATGATGATGGTAGGAAATATGGTGGGAAAGAAACTTGAGTTTGAATTCAGCAACCAAATTTACTATTTGTGTGGATCATGAACAATTAACCTCTCTGAATCTGAGATTGCTCTTCCGTAAAGCAGAAAATAACATGCAGTATCTACCTCACAGGGTTGCTGTGAGGATTAGATGAGACGATGCATACAAAGTGTTTTGATATATAAATGTAAATATTTGTGGAGAGACTGTAGTGTTGTGGATAGAAGTCTAGCCTGTAAGTCAGGAAAACCTAAGTTACCTTGGGACTATGGACAATTCCCTTAACATCTCACTGCTCCACACTATTCCCTGACACTATCATAGTACTTCATCAGGATAGGCAGTTTTTACACCAAGAGTTTACTATACTAATGAAATCACAGTTCTAGACACTCACACCCATGAAAGAAAGAAAGAAGGAAAGAAAGAAAGAAAGAAAGAAAGAAAGAAAGAAAGAAAGGAAGAAAGGAAGAAAGAAAAGGAAAAAGAAAGAACCATTAGTGTTCACCTCTATTTTGCAGATAAGGAAACTGAGGTTCCCTCTCTCTCATTATCTGTTACATGATCGAATACTTGGGCATGAGTAGAAGGATCTTCTTTCCTTGGATTTCCTCCCTCCACCCTTTGATGTAGGCAAGTGAGCTCTGCTTTCTCAAGTGCTCCCAGGGTTTGACTTCTGAAGCAGTTGTTGGAATGCTTCTGCTAGAATCTCCTTATATATGTAAGCCCAGATGTGTCTAATTCTTTCCAGCAAACCGAATACATTTTATCATTTGATTTTATCCAATAGTTTGAAACACTTATTTCCTTTCCAATGTAATTAACTAGGTTATTCCCACCTAGTTTATGCCTTTGCTTGACTGATTCAAGAGATGACTAGGATTGTTCACACCTATTTTACATCTTTGATTGATTCTGTAACTCAGTCAAATTAGGCATGATCTTGCAGGGTAAAGGTATCAGAGCATGGAATATTTGGTTAGTTATATTAATTAGAGTTGGGGCACAGGGCATCCTATCTATCTATCTATCTATCTATCTATCTATCTATCTATCTATCTATCTATCTATCTATGAAAGAATGAGGGCACTATAGCTGCATCCACTGTTAGGCTAAGCTGTATTGGCAGTTTTGCATAGCTGTGTTACAAAAAAAATCTCAGTAAAGTAGGTATAAATGAAAATAACTATTTTGTTTAAAAAAAAACTGGCATCAGAGATTTTAAAAAATGAAAACTTCTCCATCTCTGTTTTCCTTCCTGAGAGCATAATTTTTTTCTTTGGGAGTATTACTTGTACATATGTCTTAATAGGCAGTACTTGCTTTATAGGTGTCAAAAAGGCTGTGCTAAATTAAGTTTTGGTGAATTAGCTGTGAGTTAGAATAGATTTGCAAGGGAACAGAGTGGCCATTTAGTCCAACCAATACACAACAATAATATCCACTAAAACATAGCTGACAGGTGGTCTTCCAGAAGATCTGCTTCCCTTATGGAGGGGAAACCCAGCACTACTTGTAACAACTCGTTTTACTTTTGGGCAGCTCTAATTGTTAGGAAGTTTTTTCTGACATCTAGCCTAAACTGACCTCTGCAATTTCCATTGCTTCCTGGTTCTGATCTCTGGGGCAAAACAGAACAAATCAAATTCCTTCTTTACATGACAGCCCTTCAAATACCTGGAGACAGCTAACGTATGCCCCCAAATTTACTTCAGGCTAAATATCCTCAGGTACTTTACTTAATCCTCCAAAGACATGGACTCAAGGCCCTACATCATCCTGGATGCCCAATTTTTAGACACTCTCTAGTTTATCAACTAATATTTTAGATGCAGAATGGAAGGTTATTTTTTTAAAAGGAATTTTCAATGAATCCTTTTTTTAAAGGAGAATATTCTTGTAATGAATAATCATTCCATAAATTATATGCTGTGAGTTTGGATTTTCATCTTTTCTTAAAGGAGAACACATTTGTACTAGCAACCAAACATACTTTATATAAGTTTCACACTACTGATCATAAATACATGGCAAAGAAATTGTTGCTATATACCCTGTTGATAGCAGCTGGATGGCTCAGTAGATAGAGTGCTAAGCCTGGAGTCGGGAAGATCTAAGTATTCAGACTGAGGACCCAGATACTTACTAGTTGTGTGACTTTGGGCAAGTCACTTATCCTCTGTTTGCCTTAATTCACTGGAGAAGAAAATGGCAAACCACTCCAATAATTTTGCCAAGAAAACCCCATTGACATTATTGGTCATGGGATCACAAAGAGTTAAAGGTAACGATTAAACAATAACAATTGTGATGCTCCATTAAAAAAAAGGACCATGGAATTACATCTGAAAGTGACCTTGGACTTCATCTGGTCCAGGCCTATCATTTTACAGATGAGGAAAATAAGATCATGAGAGGGGAAGTGACATGCTCATAATGTTACAAAGGGAGTAAATAGCAAAAAATTACCTTATGCTCTAAGAAAACAAAAAAAAATTTGATACAAAAATATAGAATTTTCTAATTCCTCCTTGAATTTAAGTGCTGAAAAAGCAGATATGAAATAAAAAGCCTATATAGTTTACATGTACTGATCTCCTGATATAAGCAGAAAACCCATAAATTTAATAGTAGTTAATAATTACAAAATATCAGTGAGCAGAATTGAGTTAAGGTATTGTCACAACTTTGGAAATAAATGGGTTTATACAACACGAGGAAGTGAAGAAGCAGTTCACCTAAACAGACTCTAAATTATGCTGATCTGAATGGATAACTAATTATTTATCATCTAACATATGTAATACACAAGAGTGAGCAGAGAGGCCATTGACAGTACACTCACAGATTAAAGAGGGCACAGAAATGAATTCTTTCTTGTGGAGGTAGCAAACTCAGCCAGCATCTTCCAATTCTCAAGAGTGAGCCCATATCCCAGTCTAATTTAGTTGATAAAGAAGATTGAGGGACATACTGGGACAAGTTTGTACTTATGTGCATGCACAAGAAAAGGTGCATTGACCTAGTTCAAGGAAATCTGTCACCAAATAGTTCTCTGTGGTAAACACTCTATCACTACAATATGTTTCTGTGACTGATACAATACAGGGAAGGCAAGAGCAAATATTTCTGGAAGGGAAAAAAAAGACGCATGTGATATGTTCCATGTTAATTAAGAAAGGAAAAAAAAGATTTATAAATCCAACATCTAGAAATGCATTTTCTGTCAAGATGTCATCTCTGTCAAAGAAAGAAGCAGGCAGCTTTCCACAGGTAAAATCAAAATAATATTGCCATAAGCCTAGTATGCTCATAGAATTTCAAAGAATTTGGGGTCATTAACTCAAGTTTCTCAGAAGTCAAAATCAGGTCACTGTGTCCAAAAAATTCTTATGTTTATTTAAAAATATTCTAATGTCTGACAAAAACAGTTTCAGTGACCCACAGAAATTAAAAAAAAAACCCAACTACAAGCAAAACACTAAATGGTAAGGGTGACAGAAATAAGAAGCAAATATTATTAGTGAATAATATAGTTTTCCCTACGGCATTGACACTTGCTAAGATTATTTACTTCCAAGTAACTGGATTTTTACCTGCTTTCTCTTTTTAAAATCAGTGGACTTAAAAACAGAACACCAGTTTTTGAAGTTTTAAAAAAGTTTTATTTTTGCCTTTTGTTTTTGTATCACTGTCATTTCCATTTATCACCTTTCCTGGCCACCAACAGCCTTCCCTTGTAATAAAGAAAACTACTTCAGCAAAACCAGTCAGTGAGTGCTGCATTCTATGCCCATGGCCTCACCTTTTCAAAGAAAAGAAGATAATGCATTTTTCAGTTTTCTTCCAGGGCTTAGTTTAATCATTATAATTATAAAATAGACCCTTGCTTTTTTAGGCTTCTATTCTGGTCTTTAATTTTAAAATATTTAAAATGTTTCTATTTTTAAATTTAACTTTCAATACTTAAAAATATTCTTCATAAATAAGGTCTAAATTTGATCACCCTTATTTCCCTTACTTGCAATGGATTATTCACCTATATTCCTCCATAATTCCCCAGTGCTTTCTGATTTCCAGAATAGGAAACACTAGGCTAGAGATTCCCCTGGGGGGCGCTGGAACGATCCAGTGAGGTGGTAGTAACCTTGGGTGCAACTGTGGAGGGTGGGGGGGAGGGGTGTGCTGAATAAAAATAAGGGAGCGATGGAAGCATAAGGAAAGGAAAAGAAGATCGTGAAAAACCATTTGTACATGTTTCATCTGTTCTGTAACAGTTACAGAAGTCATAGTGATTACATTATTTTCTAAATAAACACAGAAAATGCAAGTTATAACTGATCAGTGGTCAAGTCCTCTAATAGAGTCTTAACAAGCAAGTTCTGGCAGGCCAGCCTGTCCTGCATTGTAGGGAAGTCTGGGATGCATTGGAAGGAATATGTGAGTGTAATGACTTGTTTATAATACGATACTATATGGTTACATGACATAATATTGTGTCATCAAAATTTCAATGCAGCAAAACCCCCACAAATTTACAATAAATTGTTAAATGTAATATGCATCATTTAAAAATATATATGAATTTCTTTTTAAAAATAAGGCAAATTAAAAAAAAAACATTAAAGGATTAAAGATTTCCAGGGGGGTGCTGAGTAATTTTTTTTAAAAGGGGGCAGCAGGCCAAATAAGTTTGGGAACTTCTACACTACCCCAAAGTAGAGATTTTAATAACTGGGAACCTCATGTAGCCTTCTGCAATCATTCTAGGATCTGTCGAATTCAGATTATAAATACACTAAAGTACAAATCAGGGAATATTTATAGAAGATTTCATTAGGGATGGTAAGTTTACTGAATATACTATGTTTGAGCATAGAGAACTGCTGGGAATGTACTACTTTAGAATACTTTTTTTCTTTGGCTTACTTCTTAACCATAATCTTCTGTTAGTATACTGAATACACTGGGATTTAGCTGCTTCAGAAAACATCCAAAAGATCCATATATATATATATATAAAAATATAAAAAACACACAGTGTGTGCATCTATCTATCTATCTATCTATCTATCTGTCTATCTACACATAACACAATGTATATATTCATGTATCTTGCCACAACTTATGAATTTCACAATACTACATACATGCATATATATGTACATATATGTGTATAGAAACATACACTCACATACATATACATCTTCATGGCTGGTTGTGGATATTTTTTTGCAAGTCAAAATTAGAAGAATTAGGATAAAAATGCTTTTATGGGCAAAGGTACTCTATTCTTCTTTAATCCTGGCATAGTGCCTTCAAGATATTAACTAAATCCCAAAGAAATCAATTAATAGGTATCTTAAAACTTTCATTTAATCTGAAAACATAACCAGAAGTGGAAAATATGACTAGACAAAACTGCATCTTAAACTAAGAGAAGCCCTCTGGCATGAGATGTGCCATGATAGCCTGGATGGGCTAAAGAAAATATTATGCCATCAAAAGTTCTCTTCTGGGGGATCAGCGACCCCTGGGGTCAGTGGTCCAGCTTAACTAGTGACCTGAATAAATTAAATAACTGGGTTGTGTCTGATTATTTCTGCCAATAAAGGCTCTGAATATTAATCTTCCATTTAAAAAAGTTTTTATCCATGTAATATATGTGTTTTCAAAGATTATTTTTATTAATGCTTATTGTTATTAAAATTAAAGCTGTCATGTGGATGGTACTTTATGGTTTGAAAAGTACTTTACATCCATAGTCACATTTGTGCTTCACAACAATCCTCTGAAGTAAATACTAACTACATGCTACGCACATACATTATTAATCCCCATTTCATAGGCAAAACCAAAACAAAACAGATCAAAATAAACAAAATGAGAAAGTCTGGAAGTTCAGAGAGAATAAGTGAATGCCCATGGTCACACAGCTGGTCTCAGAAATTCAAACACTTGGTCTCTCTCCTGACTCAAAGTTCAGAGCTCTTCTGTTAATACGATTATCACTACAGATTAGTTAAACATTTTAGACCACTCACTTTTAAAAAAACTTAGCATAATAAAGAACACACAGAAATAGTTTCTCCAAAGATTTTCTTGAGCACCAGACCTACTTTGGTATATAAAAGTCAGAAAGATCACAGACATGTTTACAATTGATTTATGTATGATTTACATATAATGGCTTGCACGTAATGAAGATATCAATAACCCTTCCATCTCAAAAAAAATCTTTATGAGGATAATCTAAATATGTAGGGAGAGAATCCTTGATAAAAAGGCAGGAAGGGGGAGGGAGACTTTTTGCAAAATATATTCTAGGGAAAATCATCCCTTTTCAATTGCACAGAATAAGATTCCAATGTACTTTTCAACTGTGGGGGAAAACAATGTAAACTGGTAGGAAAAAAAAAAGAATCTTTTCAGGATGCCCAGCAACAAGGATCTCTGATGCACAGGTCAAGATAATAGATGGTTCCTAGAAAGATACAATAATGAATGAATGAAATCAATGAAAAAGTATTTAAGTGCTATCTATGTACCAAACACTGGGCCAATGTGCTGGTTGGGAAGACTATTTTTTATTGAATCTATTCACCTGACAATCCCAAGAAAACCAAAGTATTGTGTCCTGTCTCTCCCATTAGAGAGGAAGTTCCTCTGTTTTTGTCTTTGTATCTCCAGCACATAGCACAGCATATAGCATACTGGCATCAAATACCATCTGTTGGCTCATTTTAAAGCTTAAACTTTACTATGTTGAAAGCTGATAGTATGTTCCCTCCCCCCTTCCCACATTCTTACTCAATAAACTATAGGCATATCTCACCTACATTAATTAGTTCTCCAAAGACTTGACTTTCGGGGAAACAGTGTTGCAGGGGCAGTTATTACCATAGCAACAATGTTATAAATGCAAGCTAAGTTCCTGGGTGGCTAAATTTCAGAACATAACAACTTAAAATTTGCCTTCATGCTTACCTACCACAATAATAAGACTAGGATGGATGGGGTGGCTTGGATATGCTAATAATCCTAAACTGCGGAGATTTTTACATGCCAAATCACTAGACAGACTCTGAGGTTTATGTCTGGCAGGTTTTGGAATTGTGGTGAAATGGGGATAAGATGTGAATGGGAAGGAGGGGAAGTGCCTGGCTAGAGCAGTCGTTTCTAAAGTGGGTGGGGAGGGGGGCACAACAACATGACCTGACTCTAATGAGATGATCAAAAATATTAGAGGGTGGGGAGTCGGGACACATTTCACCCTCCCCTGGATAGACAATGATCATGGAGCTTTTCTGCAACATAATCACATCTATAGCCTGTCCTTCCAAAACTATCCTACTCTTCCCCTTCCCTCACTGTGTAAGCTCCTTATCTCTCTCTCTCTCTCTTCTCCTGAGCAAGTCTTGGTTATTCAGGGAATTAAGACCTAACTCATATCTAGGCACCTTCAGCGATGTAAGAACCATTGGGGAAGCTCAGTGAAAACTGCTCTCTCCAAGTTTACTAATGATTTACTAATTGCCAAAAATCTATGATCTTTTCTGTCTCATCTTCCTTGACTTCTGCAGTATTAGACACTGTTGACTACACTTTCCTCCCAGATGCTCTCTCCTCTCTGGATCTTTGTAACTCTTGTCTTTTTTTGCTTCTTCTCCTCCTGTCTGATCACTTCTCAGTCTCCTTCACTAGACAATCATCCATGTCATCCCTAAACTGTTGTCCCAAGGTACTTTCTTGGGCCTTCTTCTCTCTACACTCTCTTGACTTCAGCAGCTAGTGAATCATGGTTTTATCATTTCTATGTAGATGACTCCCAGGGAAAAATATACATTACATACTACTACATATATAATACATGTATGTATATAATATACATATCTATCTATCCATCTACCTATCCACATATCTATCTATCTACATCTTCCTTGTCTCTTTAGCTCAATTTTCATATTATCTGTTGGGCACTTTAGAATGTCCTCTAGATACCTCAAACTCAACAGGTCAAAAATAGAACTCTTGCATGCATCCTCTTCTCACATCTGGCTATCACCTTGGTTCAGGCCTTCCTCACCTTTCACCTAGACTAAAGCAATAGTTTTATTTTATTGGACTCATTGCTATATGTCTCTCCTTTCTTCAATTCTTCCTCCACATAAATACCAAAGTGATTTTCCTAAGGCACAGGTTTGAGCACATTACTCTACAACTCAATAAACTCCACTGCTTTCCTAATGACTCCAGGAACAAATACTATTCCATCTTTATCTCATACTTTTAAAATGTCTTTTATTTACGTGTTTAGAGGGATGTAATTATTAGTACTGTAGCAAAACACCTAATTTCTAAATCAGCAAATACTGTATGCACATGGGCATATGCTCAAGTTTTTTTTTTTTTACTGCCAAAGGTATACAAACAAAAATATTTGGAGATCATCTGGCTAGAAGACAAGAAGGAAAACCCACTGTGACATCCTAGAAAGTGGATAGTAAAAGGATCTAACTAACTCTTTCCTCCCTAGGAGTCCATTAATATTTAGTTTAAGATCTAATTTAGAAGTGACAACTCTCCAATGAGTTTGTAGAAATTGATATTAAAAAAAAAAGAATCTAAATCTATTGTCTATAGTTGAAGGAGGTATGACCCTTCTCCCTAGAGGAAATGTGTGTGTGTGTGTGTGTGTGTGTGTGTGTGTGTGTGTGTGTGTGT
>NW_027187302.1:8330768-8433966 GCF_028583685.1 Petaurus breviceps papuanus
GTGTGTGTGTGTGTGTGTGTGTGTGTGTGTGTGTGTGTGTGTGTGTGCGTGCAGAGGAGGGAATGGTGAAGGTGGGCTACACTGGGGAATGGATTAGAGCCAGAGAAACTAAGGGATTCAGGAGCCAAATTCTTCTAATTGTGACACTCAACTTCTATCTAAATGTTGGGTTAAAAGTAAAAAAAAAGCCAGAAAAACCCCCAAAACAAAAGTTACATTTTTTTTTCTCTTTTACTTTGTGTTCCAGAAGCAGCTAGGTGGAGCAATTTACCTTACATTCCCACTCACCCAAGTCCCTACTACTGCTTTCCATAAGCTCTGTGATACTAAACAACTCAAGTGAAGAAGAAAGAGTCAATGTAGGCTCTGGGGCTTTATATTTTTGGCAGGGAAGGAAGGAAATAAGCATTTATTAAGCACCTACGGTGTGCCTGGCCCTGTGCTAAGCACTTCCCAATTATCTCATTTGATCCTCACAACTGGGAGAGGTTAGTGATTATTACCCTGATTCTATAGATGAGGAAATTGCAGCTGGTAGGGTTAAGGGACATACCCAGAAGGTATCTACTATCTGAGGTCATATTTGAACTCAGGTTTTCTTGACTTCAGGCCTAGTGCTCTGTCTCCTGCACTGCCTTACCATAAGGTATTCTAGGAATCATTACAAATAAGTGTTAATCAGCACAATTTTATGTGGGGGTCACAGGGTCATGAATTTAGAGCACGGGGAGTCACTCACCAAGTCCACTTGAATTTTATAAAAGAGAAAACTAAGGCTCAGAGACGTGAAGTGATTTACCAAAGGTTACACGAGTACTAAGTGGAACTATAGATGAAACTGAGGTCCTCTACTTCCAAGTCCCATATTCTTTCCTCCACACCACACTGTCGGACTGGCATAGTAGGACCAAACTAGAGAATAGTCTATCTTCTCCTTTGGTAATTTGACAAGGAATGTCTATGAGTTCCATTTTTTGCCCAGGCAAGTCCACTGTGGTTCCCTGGGGTGTGGAGATGATGATGGTGGGTCTTTGGACTGTATTCCAGGACAACCCTATGCTGAGGCAAATTTAACAAGGCTAGAAATGTCTTTTATCTGATGATTAACTTAGCCAAATTCAGAAAAGCTCATTATTGTAAGGTTGGCTCTGGCGATAAGCATTTTCAGTCACTGTACTCACGAAGAGGCAAGGGGAGTTGTTATCTGCATTTTTGTAAGGTGGACCCACACTCATCCCCTAAGTCCTGAAGCCAGGGAACTCAAATCAATTCCTTGATTTTTGGCTCCTCCTCCGAGATCTCTAGTCAAGCCCTGAGCTGCTACCATTTTTTTTTATTCTCTGAAAAAGCCTGGAGAGAAACAGACATTAGTATGTGTGCTATCAATTTCTGTAGCATCTCATTGTATTGTGTAAATGTTCTAATCATCTCAATTACATAAAATGGAGAAATGAACATAGTTAATTTAAGTATGGAAGGCCAAAGTAGTAATCAATAGAGAGCAAGTTAGGGCTGGGCCCTCTGCTTCTTAGATTTTGACCATTAGGTCATGTTGAGTTCCTACAAATAATCATTATTTTGGTTTTGTGAAAAAGGACAGGGTAAATAATTGGGGACCAAAAATGAATTACTGTAGGGTTGGAAATCTATTTAGGGATATGAAGGTAGTTTCCATGCTTCTATTTCCTTCTTCACTACCTGTAAAAACCAAGAGGCTGTGACAGTCACTGCTACTGGGTATCCTACCTCACTCAACCAACATTTCATTTCATTCTTGGTCATAAGCAAACCCATTCTGAAAAAAACTGCAAAGACAACGATTTTCTTCTGTCTCTTCCACCTCCTTTTCTCTACTCCTCCCCTAGCCTTTGGTAATCATTTTTTCCTACCTCCTAGGTGATGACTTGGAGCAGTATTCTTATACAGAATGCAATTGAAAAAATTGAATTAATAATGATTCTGTGTTCCTCAGTGCATAAGGTAAGCTAATCTATGAGCTCCCAAGAGGAGATAATAATTCTTTTTTGGTAAATCTTTGCTTGCATTAAAGATATTCTTACCCTAAACAAAAAAAGTCAAGTAAATAAAGCATTTGTCTAACCATTAAGAAAATGCTGACTTTTAATGACCTCTGGAAAGCAAATCACTTAACTTCTGTGTGGTTTTATTTTATAAAGTGGTATGATAACACAAATTACATTAGGGACCAAGACCGCATGTTGACATGGTGTGCTATCATATACTTGTTCAAACAGCAAACAGAGACAAAGGAGCAAGCTCTGGTTTAATTATAAAAAAATTCAAGGTCATTTGGGACTACTAGGGCATATTTGAGTTCCTAAGATGTATGACTTGGGCAAAAGATTAAATGGACACAAAGATGGCTGGGATTTTCAGATTGAGGTAAACTTAACTGAAATGCGCAAAAAGATAATTCTGAAAATCTGCTGTTCATTCATTACAGCTTCAGAGTTTCAATTTTAATTACTTAAAAAATTCCCCCTAGCAGGTATACTTTCTGAATGACTATTGCCTCATCTTCTGATAAATAAAAAGTCTCAAACCCTTTGCTTGCCACAAGGATGGATAACTCTCAGTAGGCCTTAGAGTGCATCCCCTTTACCATTGAGAAATCAGAATGAAAAGAGAATTAACCAATGCAGAAATAGTTAAAATTGCTTTTGATTTCACACTGAATAGAACTAATGCTACAAAATCACTGGTTCAATTTGATGCTTGGAATATTTAAAGCATGTATGATCCATTTATGGGAAAAAAACAAGATAGGCTATTGTCTTAGATGTCTAGATTACATAAAATTTTGATGATTCTTCTACCAAGGCCATGAATTCAAGAAAACATAATATAGAGTAGCCTTAATATGCTATCAAGAACAATCAGGAACAATGCCTGCAAGTGACTGATCAAGCCAGAATTCAAAAGTAGTCTGGGATGGTTTTCAAAATGGATGGTCAATTTATAGGGCCATAGGGCTGAAGGGATCCATCAAGACAGCCTTTTCTTTCAGGTAGGAGGATGGCTAAGTGATCCCCCCCCCCAAAAAAAAAAATGGCTGCTGTTTTCCCTTTCTAGGAGATGTCTATCTTAGAGTTCTTTGGTTGTCAATGCCAGGATTTTATCACTTTTATTCTATGTCATACCTAATCTCAATCAAATCCTTCGAGGTAGGTTTATTTCTCTTATTTGGTCTTTATTTATGGAATAGAACTAGTTAAAACATTCCTCTTAATAATTCTCCCACCCCCATAAAATCTTCCAAAAATCCCTTAGGTATTTGAAGACAATTAAGCCAATCTTAGCTCTTTCTTCTCTCCAATTCCTCTAGACTTTCTCCTATAGATATTATTTTGTCACATTTTGGTCATTCTTCTTGGGTTAACTTTCTATTTGTAATGTCAGAACTGGAAACATTACTCATATAAGATCTGCACAGTACAGAGGACAAGGGAATTGCAACATACATCTCCCTTGGAAGGACAAAAAACTGAAATGAGCCTACCAAAATCTGAATGAATTCCAGCTCCCAATGATTCAATGAAGGCTATTTCATCTGTTTTTTTTTCTTTTACTTAGTGATTTTAGTGAAATGAAAAAAAGCTGAACAATGCACAGGGAGCAAGAGTTATCAGTGAATCTGTTCTTGGATCACAGTTTGACGCTGATTTAAAACAAAAGCTGCTTGCCCTGATTCCTATAACAGTGAAATGAGAATCTGAATTTATTATGTATTTCTGAGGATTCCCCCCTTCCCTCAACTTCTCCTCCCAAAGGCAAGTATTCAGGGGAAGTAATTAATTAAATGAGAAGCTGGATTTGGAAAAACCTTCTACTATGTTCAGGCTAATGGATCATTGAAAATTTCCTGTTGGGGTATGTGTGAGAGAGAATCTGCTTGCTAATTACCACCCTTGAAAAATCTAAGCAGCCAACAACCATTCTAATTTTTGCTAAGCAGCATGAAATATCACATCACGTTATATTATGTTATGTCAAATAACAAGATGTTCCTGGGGTAACATGACAAAACAATGTAGCTGGAAAAAAACAAATTAAAAAGCTAAGTGATACGCATATAATTTTGGGTGGTGCTGCAACAAGAAAAAAAGAGATGGGGATCACATGTAGTACAAGCCATTTAAAGGTTTTAATGTTGATACATTTTCTTAGGCATATCACTATAGCCACTCATTCATTCAACAAATATTTCCAAATATTCCTACAAGGTACAAGGTATCATGTTATAGGGTGGGTGGGACACGATGTCATAAAAGTCATGGGTTCTACCTGCATAAAATTAAGAATCCAGGAGAGATAGATATAAAAATAAATGGCCAAAGGGGCAGCTAGGTGGCGCTGTGAATAGAGCACAGGGCCTGGAATCAGGAGGACCCAACTTCAAATCTGGCCTCAACACTTAACACTTACTAGCCATGTGACCTTGGGCAAGTCACTTAATCCCAACTGCCCTGCCTTGCCCCCTCCAAAAAAAAAAGCAAAAAAAAAAAGTGGCCATAATACTAAGCAGAAGTAGAGAGGCTAGGGCCAGATTATTTTAGATCTTGAAAGCTAAGGAGTTTGTTTTTATTTGGCAGGCAAAGAAAACAAAGGCATATACATGACTAGAGTAGACCAGAAAGATAATCTGGTAGAAATGCATAAGATGGATTGGAGGGGTGAAATGTTGGAGGTGGGGAGCCTAGATGGGAGGCTGGTACAATAAAAGGCTTTATCTTTCACCTGCACAACTGCAATAGCCTCCTAATAGTTTCTTTACCTAGAGTGTCTCCCCTCTTGTTCTTCAAAGAGCTGCCAAATCAGACTCCTAGAGCACAAGTCTGACCATCTCACTACCCTGTTCCCTATTGTTTGTAAGATCAAACACAAATGCCTTTATTTGGCATTGAAAGCCCTTCCTAACCACCAGGTTCTACCTGCTCAATTTTATTGCACATTGCTTGCCTCACACACGATGTTTCATTTCTTGTCTTTGTGCCTTTGTGTAGGCTGGCCCCCAGGTCTAGGATGTACCCCTTTCTCACCTCTGTCTCTTCCAAGCTCTGGATTCCTTCAAAGCTCAGCTCCAGCGACTCATCTTACATAAGGCCTTTCCTAATCCAGGCTCTACCTCCTCCCTTCACCAGTTGCTAATTCTTCCCTGATGAAATGATCTTTTATTTTCTTCGTATATATTTTGCATATTTGTGTACATGTTATTTCCCCAAATGGAATGCAAGCTTCTTGAGAGGGGGTGCTTCATTTTTATCTCCGTATTGTCAGTTTGTGACACAGTAGACATTTAAGAAATTCTTAATTGATTGAGAGTCTAGGCATAAAGGGAAAACCAGTTAAAACAGCAAGATTTGAATAGGCATAAAAAGAAGCAAAGACACAGGAAAGACACTTTTAAAAGACTCTAGAGGAGCATTCTAAGTCCTGGTTGATAATGTGTATTTTCTACAGAGAATGTAGCATATTAAAGGCAGTCAGATTTCCCTTCTCTTACCTCCATTCATTCAAAATGCTAAATTCAACTAAAAAAAGTGTTAAACACCCTAAAGTCACTCTACTAGGTGTTGTGACAATACAAAATGCATAAGGTATAGTTTCTGTCCCTAAGCCACTTAAAATTCAATAAGTCTTTATTGTCTTCCCTATGTTCAGAAGCACTGTGCTAGGCACTGGCGGGGAGAGAGCTTCAAAGTTTAGACAGGACATGGTCCATGCTCTCCTGGAGCTAAAAGTTCAGTAGGGGAATATGATACATGCCTAAATAATCATATATGCTTTAATATTTCAAGGATCTGGGCAATTTCTCTAAGCATGTAGACTAAGAAGATGGATTTCATGAATTTTTGTAGCCAAAAATAAGTATCTAATGGTCAACCCTCTGGTGGTAGGAGCCTCTTTGAACCTAGCTATTTGTATAAAAGACCTATTGCCCAGCTCAAGCTTAAATTCTAGGAAAATTCTGCCAGGAAGTGTGTTTCACCACCTTGGTCTTCAAGAATCTTGGCCAGTTCCATAGTATGATACATCATCACAGATGTATCTAATGTATCTAATACAAAATAGGATTTTGATAACACGAGAAAAAAAAAGTAAAGTGATATGTGAGGTTGGGGAGTGGGGAGGAAAGGTCATTACTGCCTAGGGATGATCAAAGAACAAGGTAACAAGCGTTTATTAAGCACCTACTATGTGTCATGCACTGTGCTAAGCACTTTATGAATATCTCGTTTCATCCTCACAACAGGCTTACTGAATGGGGTGACATCTGAATTGGGATTTAAGGGATGGGTAAGAACTGAAGAGGTACTGGGTAGAGGAAGTGTTTCAGCTATGGGGAACATCATCAATCAAGGCAGAGAGGCAGGAAACAATGAGATATGTAAGGAGGAACGGCACATAGTTCAGTTTGCTGGAGTAGAGGGCTTTATGAAGGACTATAAGAGAAAAGGCAGGAAAGAGATACCTGGTTTTGGAGAACCTTCAATGGTAGGCAAAAGACTCTGAACCTTACTTGGTTGGTCAAAAGGAATCAACTATCTATGGGCTTTGAGTAAAGGACTGATACGTATAAAGAAGATTAGGCTAGTTGCTGAGCAAAGGACAGTTTGTTTAGAGGAGGGAAAGACTGGAGGTAGGAAAACCTGTTAGAAGAAGCTACTGCTGTAGTTTAGCCAGCTGATGAGAGCTTGCATGGGAATAGATTACTCTCTGCTTTAGAAATAGTATGGATGTAGAATTGTTGACAGAAATGCCATAGGGAAAGGGGTGCTGAATTCACAGGGGACCAGGGTTCAGGTCTCAGCTCTGACAGTTACTGGCCATGAGATCAGCAACAAACCCCTTACTCTCTTTTTGCCTCACTTTTTTTACTCGTGCTTCTACAAACTAAGCTATCTCTGTCAAGGGCACCGCCATTTCCCCAGTCTCTTAGGTTCACATGCCATCCTTGACTCCTTACCCTCCCTTCATACTATAAATACAATCCCATGCTGAATCTCACCATTTCTAACTTGACGACTCTCAGAGCTGACCTCTTCTCTTGATACTTGCATGGCCACCAACTTAGTTCAGACCATCATCATCTCTTGCCTAGATTATGGCAGTGACCTTTGAACTGGTTTCTCTATCTAAGCCTTTTTCTCCACTCCCATCATCTTCCACGTAGCTGCCAAAGTGACTGACAGGCAAAATACTGTATAGAGTCCTTAAGAGCAGCTGTGACTATGTTACTTCTCTATCCAATAAACTCAGGGGCTCCCTATTGCCTCTAGGATAAAAGATTCCTCTGTTAGGATTTTAAAGCTCTTCACTGGCCCAACCTATCTCTCCCACCTTGTCTGATATTACTCCCCTTTACTTCATGGTCCAGCCAAACTGGCCTTTCCATTTCCCACACATGGCAGGTACTCCATCTCTTTGCATTAGCTGTGCCCCAGGCCTGGAATGCATTCCCTCCTTGCCTTCCCTTTCTTGTAAGATGCAGTTCCAGTATCACCTTCCACAGCATTTCCTTCCCCCCATCCCCAAACCGGGAAGCTAGTGTCTTTTCTTCCTAACTACCTTGTACTTAACTAGCTTTTTTTTTTTTTTTTTGCCTTTTGGAGGGCAATTGGGGTTAAGTTACTTGCCCAAGGTTACACGGCTAGTTTTTTTGTGTGGGTGTTAAGTGTCTGAGGTCGAAACCGAACTCAGGTCCTCCTGACTCTGGGGCCGGCACTTTACTCACTGCGCCACCTAGCCGCCCCTTAACTAGCTTTTATTAAACATATTTTTGGGTTTATTCTGTTTACATTTATTCTCTCTATACTTATGGATGTACATGTTATTTCCCTCAGTAGGACATAAGCTCTTTGAGAAAAAGGATTTTTTTTTGGGTCATCATTTACTCAATGCCTAGGCTAATGAAATAGAGGAGGCATTTAATAAATGTGGATTGCTCTCTAGGCAGCAGGATATCTAACTACAAAATGAGGGTAATAATACTTTGGGCAGCTAGGTGGCGCAGTAGATAGAGTACTGGGCCTGCAGTCAGGAAGATTCATCTCGAGGTCAAATCTGACCTCAGACATATACTTGCTGCGTGAGCCTGGAAAAGTCACTTCACTCTGTTTTTGCCTCAGTTTTCTCACCTGTAAAATGAGCTGGAAAAGGAAATGGCAAAGAACTCCATTATCTCTGCCAAGAAAACCCCAAATGGGGTCATGAAGGATTGAGCACAACTAAAACGCTATCTACCTCACAAGGAAAAGAGACAAAGTGAAGTATTTGAAAGGCTACTGCATTTGTCAGGAAACATTGGGCTTGAATCTCTCCTGTGACACTAGATATATGATCACCTTTTTGAACCTCCTTTTCCTCATCAACAAAAAGAGAATTAATAATAGCACTTACTTCACAAGATTGTTAGTATCAAATAAGATAGTGTATGCAAAGTGCTCAGCAAATTTTAAAAGGTCACATAAATATTAGCTATTCTTATTAAGGAAGGTTGTAGATAAGCAATTTTAATAAACCTTAAGATGCTACATGAAGGTGAGTTATTAGTATTACTTGCAACTGAGTAATACATGAGGAAAAGGATAAAGGAAACACAAGTTTCCAAATATGGAAGACTGGGCAAACAACAGCAGTAATAAAATCAGAAGGATGAATAGTTAAAAAAAACCCCTCAGTTTTTAAAACATGGAGTTTAAGATATGGGTAGGGTATCCAAGTAGATATAAACTATAAGTGGCTTGGGATGTATGTCTGGTATCTGAAGAAAAGTTGAGTACAGAAATGCTGAAGATACAGTTTTGGAGATCGTGCACAGAAGATACAAATAAAGAGATAAGAGTGAATTAAGATTGGCAAGGGAGAGAAGGCAAAATAAGGGGAGAAGAGAGATGAGGATAAAACTCTGGGAAATACTCATCTTGAAGTGTTGGAAAGAGGTAAAGAACCCGTTGTAGGAGACAGAGAAGGTAGATTTACAAAAGCAGGCGGGAAATCTGCAAAGCATGTTTTTTATGGAAGCTAAGAGAGAAGAGACTACCAGAAGGAGAAGTCAGTAAATGGTATCAAATACTTACGAGAAGTCAAGAAAGATAAAGTGAATCTTAATCTTAACTTTTTTTTTTTTGGTAGGAGGAAGGCAGGGCAATTGCGGTTAAGTGACTTGCCCAAGGTCACACAGCTAGTAAGTGTTTCGTGTCTGAGGCTGAATTTGAACTCAGGTCCTCCCGATTCCAGGGCCAGTGCTCTATTCACTGCACCACCTAGTTGCCCTGAATATTTATCTTTAATCAATGAAAAAAGGCCACTGGTTTTGGCACTTAGAATATCACTTGTCAACTTTATAAGAGGAGAGCTTCAGCGGAATGGTAGAAAAAGAAGCTAGATTATAAAGCACTGAGGAGATATGAGTGTGTAGTGAGAAAGCAAAGGCATCAGGCATGAACAACTTTTTCAATAAGTGTGGCTGTGAAAGAGAGGAGAGACAGGTTGATGTGGTAGGAGAGAAAAGATAGGTGGCTTGAATAACCTCGACACAAAGTGGTTTGTAAAAAATATCACAAAGATGGTATTATCAACTGTCCCATGACCTCAGAGATGAAGGGAGCACCTTCTGGATGGGATGAACAAAAGGGATTCCTGAAGAAGGTGGAATTTGGGATGGGACCTGGAAGGACAGAAAGAGTTTCAAAAAACACAGATAGCTGGGTGAAGCATTTGAAGCAGAAGCCATGATATCAGTAGAAATATAAGGCAGGAATGAATAAAACATCAGAAATGGTATGGTACAGGGAAAAGACCACTGGGTTAAGCAGTTTGGTTCTACTCTTGGCTGTGCCATGGATTAGTGATGGTGCAACTGATGTAATAATTGAACTCCTCTGGGCCCCAGTTTCCCCATATGTAAAATGAGGGCTTTCAGCACTTCAAGTGCTAAAGGGAGGTTAAAATGAGTTACCTAAGATTTCTGAGCATTGGAGAGACATCATATTATATCTTTAGTGCTGTAGGGGACCTTAGAGGCAACCTAGCTCAGTCTCCTAATTTTACAGATGAGGAAACTGAGGCCCAAAGAGGTTATGTAATTTGCCCAAGGCCACAAAGGTAAGTGATAAGAAATTTGAACTCAGGTCTCCCTTATTCCAAGTACATAAAGCACATACATTTCCAAGCACTTTGAAAAGCTGTGTGGTGGTTGTGTGCAGGATCACTTTTTTTTCATCTTTTGTTTATTTATTTTTAGTTTTCAACATTCATTTCCACAAGATTTTGATTTACAAATTTTCTCCCTGTTTTTCCCCTACCTCCACCCCATAATAGCAGGCCTACTGAATACCCCTTCCCCCAATATGCTCTCTCTTATATCCTTCCCCTTTAATGCCCCCACCAACTTTCTAGGAGGGCAAAATGGATTTCTATGCCCCATTGCCTGTATATCTTATTTCCCAGTTGCGTGAAAAAAATTTTTTTTAACATTTATTTTAAAAATTTGATTTCCAGATTCTTTCAGTTCTTCCCTCCTCACCTACCCCTACTGGGAAGACAAGCAATTCAATATAGGTTGTTGATGTGTAGTTACGCAAAATGTTTCCATAGTAGTTATATAATGAAAGACTAACTATTTCCCTGCATCCTATCCTGGACCCCACTTACTCTATTTTCTACTTTAACCCTTTCCCTTTCCAAAGTATTTGCTTCTAACTACCCTTTCCCCCAATGTGCCCTCCCTTCTATCATCTCCCTTTTATCCCCTTCCCCCCTACTTTCCTGTAGGGTAAAGATACTCAATTAAGTGTGTATGTTATTTCCTCCTTACGCCAAATTCAATGAGAGTAAGGTTGACCCATTCCCTTTCACCTTCCTGTTCTTCCCCTTCATTGTGATAGTTTTCTCTTGCTTCTTTTATAGGAGATAATTTACCTTATTCTATCTCTCCCTTTCTCCTCCTCCCATTATATTCCTCTCTCACTTCTTAATTTTATTTTTTAGATATCATCCCTTCTTATTCAGCTAATCTTGTGACCTCTGTCTATGTATACATGTCACAGATATACACACACTCGCATATGTATTTATACACATATATACCCTCCTATACATACATACATACATACATACATACATATATATATATATACACACACACACATATATATTCCCTTCAACTATCCTCATACTGAGAAAAGTCTCATGAGTTACAATTATTGTTTTTCCATGTAGGAATGTAAATAGTTCAACTTTAATAAGTTCCTTATGATTTCTTTTTCCTGTTTACCTTCTCATGCTTCTCTTGCTTCTTGTAGTTGAAAGTCAAATTTTCTGTTCAGCTCTGGTTCTTTCATCAAGAATACTTTAAAGTCCTCTATTTCATTGAATAACCATATTTCCCCTGAAACACTATACTCAGTTTTACTGGGTAGGTGATTCTTGGTTTTAATCCTAGCTCCTTTGACCTCCAGAATATCATATTCCAAACCCTTTATTCCCTTAATGTAGAAGCTGCTAGATCTTGTGTTATCCTGATTGTGTTTCCACAATACTCAAATTGTTTCTTCCTGACAGCCTATAATATTTTCTCCTTGACCTGGGAACAATGAAATTTAGCTATGATATTACTAGGAGTTTTCTTTTTGAGATCTTTTTCAAGAGGTGATCAGTGAATTCTTTCCATTTCTATTTTGCCATCTGGTTCTAGAATATCAGGGCAAATTAACTGGAGAATTTCTTGAAGGATTTCTAGGCTCTTTTTTAGATCATGGCTTTCAGGTAGTCCAATAAATTTTAAATGATCTCTCTGGGATCTATTTTCCAGGTCAGTGATTTTTCCAATGAGATATTTCACATTGCCTTCTATTTTTTCATTTGTTTGGATCTGTTTTATAATATCTTGATTTCTCATAAAGTCATTAGATTCCATTTGTTCCAAACTAATTTTGAAGGAATTAATCTCTTCAGTGAGCTTTTGAAATTCCTTTTCCATCTGGCAAATTCGGCTTTTTAAGGCATTCTTCTCCTCCTTGGCTTTTTGGGCCTCTTTTGCCATTTGAGTTAGTCTATTTTTTAAGGAGTTATTTTCTTCAGTCAGGCTGGTGACTCTCTTTTCATGATTTTCTTGCATTGTTCTCATTTCTCTTCCCAATTTTTCCTCCACTTCTCTTACTTGATTTTCAAAATCCTCCTTGAGCTCCTCCATGACCTATAACCAGTTCATATTTTTCTTGGAAGCTTTTGATGCAGAAGTTTTGACTTTGTTGTCTTGTTCTGGTTCTGTGTTTTGATCCTTTTTTGTCCCCCAAAAAGATTCTATGATCTGATTGCACTTCTTTTGCTTGCTCATCTTGCCAGCCTATTACTTGACTTTTGAGCTCTTTGCCATGGTAGAACTCTGCTTCCAGAGTGGAGAGAGCTGTGTCCCAAAATGCTGGGGTTTTTGCAAATGCTGTCAGAGGTCTGGGGAGGGCACCCTCTCTACAGCCACCCCAAGTTCCGGCACACTGGCGTTTCTCACTCCAGGATCACCCCAAGACTGTGACCCAGATCCAAGCGGGTCAAAGCAAGAGTGATTACCCTCTGAATGGTTGCTTGGTTCCCCTATGATCTGCAGGCCAGGGGCTTCAGAGGCAGCCATGCAGCGGCAGCTGCAGCCATGCCTCTGCCACTTCTTGGGTGAGGGGCTGGACTGAGCTCTTCCATCACCTGGTTCCAACAGGGTCCCCCACTGACCTTTTGCTTTTTCTTTGTCCTTTGTATGTTGAGAAGTCTGGAAACCAACAGAGCTGCTGGTGATTCACTCTTCTTGAGTCTGCTCCAGCCAGTCTGTGCTGCTGGTTGGGGTGCCCCAGGACTGGGCCTGCACACCTCATGTGGGATAGACCCTTTCTGTTGGCCTGTCAGGCTGCCTTCAGTGGGAGATTTGTTTCTCTTTGTCACTTTGTGGGTTCTGTAGCTCTAAAATTTGTTTAGAGTCATGTTTTACAGGTATTGGAGATGTTTGGAGTGGAAGCTGAAGCAAGTTCCTGCTTTTACTCTGCCATCTTCACTCCACCCCCTAGATTTTTAAAAAAGATCTGCAGGATGATTTAGAGAAGAGACACTGGAGGGAAGGAGACTGGTTGGCAGGATATTATAAATGTCAAGGTGTAGGGCCTTTAATAAGAGCAGTAGGCATGGAAAGGGAAGAATGAATGACAAAGGTATTTTAAAGAAAAAATTCATAGAATTTGAGAACTGACTGGTCATGAAAGGTGAGAGAGTCAGAAGTCAATGGAGATTTTGAGGTTTTGAGCCTGAAGTGACTAGGATAATGGAGGCACCATTAACAGAAACAGTAAAATTAGATGGAAAAGTGGGCTTAAGGGAAAGGAAGATGAAGGAAAATGAGGACTTTGGTTTTAGACATGTTGATTTTGAAGTATTGCCAAGACTTGCAGGTAAATGTGTCAAGCAGAGGCAGCTGAAAACAAAGGGCTGGTATTTAGGAGAAAGGTCAGTGCTGAATATATGGTATTGGGAGTCATCTAAATAGAGGCAACAGTTGAAATGATGGGGGTGAATAAGAGTAAGTGCACAGAGAAGGAAGAAAAAAGAGTCCAGAATAAAGCCTCAGGGGAAAAATCACATTTAGGCTGGGGAAGGAGAAAGAGGAGTCAGCAAAGGATCACTTAAGAAATAACTACAAAGTGTTTGGCCTCCTCCAGAAGACACGCAAGGTAAAAGCTTCTGCCTTTCTGGCTTAGCCTGATATAGGTTTAATATCCCTGGTCCATTAGTGGTTCTTAAGGGCCACTTTGCATTATGAACGTTAATGTGCACTTGGGCTAATGTAGACTCCTAAGTGATATTCCAAAAGCTTAGGATAAGAAATGAATAGGCCTAAAGGTTCAATGGCCAACCTCGTGGTCTACCTAATTACATCGCTAGCCAATCCCATACCTCAGTGGTATACCACCCAGACCTCTATTTCTGCATTTTCTTCTTCAGTCCTCTCCTCCCATCTATTTTACTTTATTAGCCTGGCATTTTCCACTTCATTGAATTGAGGTCATTCTAAAAAAAAAATGTGCCATGTGACGATTATTTGTTTCTCTATTTATGCATTGCAATTTCTCTTTCTATGTCTCCTTTCCCCACCACAAATCTCTGAAGTAATTTTGCATCTTTATTTTTTAAATATATTCAGTTCTTCAATTCTTACCTGTTGTAGTATATCAACTTCGATTTGGCCTTCCTTGCCTCTTTTCAGCCTTGATTCTGCAGTTACTCAGTCACTGCCTCCCCCGCTCCCGAATCCTAAGACGTTTACCACTCTGCCTTCTCTCCATCTATCCCCCACCTGTCAAACTCAGGTGGAGAAATTCTTGCAGCTGTTTTGTTCCAGTTAATTAAAAATTTATGCCATCAACAGTGACTTTACTATTGAAAAGAATCCTTTAAATTTGACAACTGACATATTAAGGGCTCTATTGATACAAAATAGGTAGCTAGGAGGCACAATGGATATAGATCTCAAACTTTGGAGTCAGGGAAAACCTGAATTCAAATCCTGCCTCTGACAGTTCCTAGCTGTGTGATGCTGGGCAAGTCACTTAACCGCCGTGCTTCAATTTCCTCTACTGTAAAATGGGAATAATAACAGTACCTACCCTCCTAGGGCTGCTGTGAAGATCAAATGATTTAGCATATCTGAAGTACTTTGGGAATACATAAATGTATGTGTAAACACACACACACTTTTATCCCAGAAAATCAGAAACTGCAAGTATTTTGTCCCCATGTTACAGATTGGTGATCAGTGGCTCAGAAAGGTTAAGTGAAACCAAATCTTCTGATTCCATAGACTATGTTTTTTTTTTTCCCCATTTCCATTATAAGTTGTTCCGTGGGTCTCCTCTAAGAGAATGGGGGCTCTTTGAAGAAAAGGACTATTTCATTCTTTGAAGTGAGTGCTTAATAAATGCTAGCGTACTGACTATAAGAGCTTAATAAATGATTGCTGACAATGTGCTTGGTGCTGGGGATAGAAACAAAAGGCAAATACAGTCCCTGCCCTTAATGAGGTCACTTTCTAATTGGTAGGGTTTAATAAATGCTTATTGATTAATTGGATCATGGAGTTATTACAAAAGTTCTGCAAATCCACATGTGCCACCAAGCATTGTCATCTTGATTCTTATTTAGCTTCAACAAATTATGCAGTGTGACTCAGAGTAATAAATAAGCAAACATACCTTCTGCAGACTGAATGTCTCACACATATGTATTATCCCATTACAATTTTTCAAATATACATACATATATATATATATATATATATACTGTTATCGTTAATAAAAAACAAATTCATTTAAAATTACAGAATTCATTGTGCCTTTTGTCAACATGCATTTTCTAAGTAATCGGATTTAGTACAAATACTGTCATTCATTTAACTGGGAAGATGATTACAAAGAAGGAAACAATCCCTACTCACAAGGAACTTACATTCTAATGGGGAAGACAAAAGCATATAGATAAATATGTACAAAATAAATACACCCCCCCCCCCAAACATATAGAGTGTAGCCAGCATTAGGTAGTTTGGTAAGAAGGGCACTAGCAGTTGGAGGGATCTGGAAAGGCTTTATGGAGAAGATGGTCTCTGAGCCTTAACTTACAGGAAGAGAAGGCGTCTACGAGGTGAACATAAGGAGAAAGAACTCTGTAGGCATGGGGGAAGGCCAATGTAAAGGCATAGGAATGAGTCTTTTACTTGTGAGGGACAGAGAGTAGGCCAATATGGTAAAGTCCAAATGAGAGTGGGGCCATGTTGTTTATGATTTTAAAAGCCAAACAGAGGAATTTAGGTTTTATTTCAGAGGCAAAGGGGAGACAGGAGAATTAGTAGAGAAGAGGAGACACATGGTCAAATCTCAAGGAAAGGAAAATTAGAGAGGTGGTAGTGTAGGATGGACTGGAGTGAGAAGAGACTTAGAGGCAAAGGATTTCATTCTAATGATTAATTTCTACTAAAAAATGGAAGCTGTATTAAGTAACTTTACTAGTTGAGTTATATAAACTCAGGGGACCAGCAAGGTTGATTTCCCCCTCACTGTGTATTCCTAGGGCAATCACTACATGATCAGAGGACCAAAAAAGATTATACAGAGAATACTCTTTCAACTCCACCCTTTTGGAATCCCTGGCCCTACGTCTGGCCTCAGCAAAAGCACCTCCTTCTAGAGGAAGCCATTCCTCCTGATCACCCCTATCCTTTCCCCTCCTCCTCCAGTTTCTAAAGTCTTCTCCAAAGTTACCTTGTATCTACTTTATATGTATTTTATATTTCCTTCTATAGGTATCTGGCATGTGTCTCTATAGGTACATGCTGTCTCCTGTCAGTTCCTAGCAGGTAGGAGGCATGTTTCTTTTGTCTTAGTCCCCACTGCTTAAGCACAGTGATTGGCACATAGCAGGTACCTAATGAATTAATGAAAAAATATTTATTAAGCATTTATTATGTGTCAGGCACCACGTTAAATGTTGGGAATGCAAACACAAGCAAGCAAGACAGTCTCTGCCCTTATGAAATTTAGATTATGGGGTGGCTAGGTGGTGCAGTGAATAGAACACCCGTCCTGGAGTCAGGAGGACCTGAGTTTAAATCTGACCTCAGACACTTAACACAAAACTAGCCATGTGACGTTGGGCAAGTCACTTAGCACTAATTGCCCTACCTTCCCCCCTCCAAAAAATTTTTTAGATTATTAGGGGTAGATAGAAGAATGGTTTCCAAGAAGAGGTGTGTTGACCTGGGAAGTCACAGGAATGATGACTGAAGTCATAGGGCAATTATTTGATATGTCCTGCGGGTAAAGTGGAAGATAGACAATGCTTAAATGACAGGAATCAAAGAGAATCACAAAAGGAAAGAATCATATCATAAAGTACAGATACAGAAGCTTCTGACAATGGGGCCACTAGAGGTACATAAAAAAAAGCAGGATTTGACTGCTACAGGGAGGTGACAAAGGCCTGTCTGTCTCATCAACAAGAGGATCGTAAATTGAGAGCTGGAAGGGATTTTATAAGTCATAGTTGAGGAAACTGAGGCCCCCAAAAATGAAGTGACTAACCCAGGGTTCTATAGTAAGCATCTCAAGTAGGACCTGAACCCAGGTCTTGCTGACAAAGAAGCTGACACCCTATCTAACATGCCTTAAGTCCTCTCTGTAGCCTGGGCAGTGGGCTTGTTTTTAGACATATTTTCAGAGAAAACTTTGGAGGGATGGTGTAGTATATTTTTGAGGCAATGGTAAAAGTTTTAATTTTATGAGCTGGGCTCCTTTTGTTCTTCCCTATGGTGGGCAAAAAGGTAGCTAAGCAAGTACTTAGGAATACGGGTCAAAGCCAAGGCCAGTCAATCATTTGGGTATTTTTTGGTGGGCTAAAAATGAGCTCAGGACTGTAGAACAGGTGAAAGAGTATGGCCTTACATTGGCAGATCCCAAATCTCTAAGTAGGCATTTTGAGACAAACAGTAACTTACTACATGGCCCCAGAGGAGGAAGAGTTATTAATGCAGTTGTACTCAGTGAAACTTTAGCGCCTACTCATTCCCCCACCATTCTTTTTCTTTTCCTCTCCTTTTTAAAAATTAATTTTTTAAAGTAACAAAAATCTACTTTCTCTCTTTTTCACTTCACCTTCACACACTGAGATAAAAATAAAAACAAAAACCCCTTGTAACAAATATGCATAGTAAAACAAAACAAATTTCTACATTGGCCATGACTAAAAAAATGTGTCATTCTGTGTCCCGAGTTAATCACCTCTCTAACAGGTGGGTAGTATGCCTCATCATCACATGCTTTTCAAAGTCACTGATCATGAGGGCTAGAAGAGACCAGACCGATCATCAGGTCCCACCTCCTCATTTTACAAATGAGGAAACTGAGGCCCATGGATATGAAGTGATACATCCAGAAGAGATGTGGGTTTGTGCTGAGTTATTAACACTTTAATACTACCTCATTTTTGATCAATTGCACTTAATTTTTGGGACAGTCCATGGTGTTAGAACAGTCTTTGTCCTAAGTAAATCCAACTGAATAATACAGATAATAGCTCACATTTATATAGTGCTATAAGATTTGCAAAGCATTTTACATATATTATCTCATTTGATCCTCACAACTCTGAGAAGTAGATGCTATTATAATCCCCTTCTTACAGTTGAGGAAATTGAGGCAGACATAGGCTAAGTAATGTTCATGGGATCACACTGCTAGTAAGTGTGTGGCAGGATTTAATTCTGGTCTTTCTGACTCCAAAGTCCACCCTTGTATCAACTACATATGTTTTGTCAACTACATATCTTTGTCCATTGGTATTATCAGGCCCTAACCTACTTAGCTCTTTGGTGCAGAGCTAGCAAGTCAAGAGAGTAAGGAAAAATTTACTACCTATTCTCATGACCTAGTTGTTTAATAATCTGATTGGGGGTTAGATGGTTCCTTTACATGGGTAGCTATCTGGAGTAGCAGCTATTTATTCTCTATCACTCCTCTCTTTAAAAAAAATTTCTCCTTTTCTGCTTTCTCTGTCTTTAACTCCATTACAAAATGTGTGTGTGCAGTTTTTTAAACTGGATCTGTGATTTCAATAGCGTGACAAATTTCTACTACCAGTGAAGACTGGTAGTTTCTCAGCAATTTATAGTTTTAGAGAGTTGAAAATATTAATATTTATTTGAAATTGTTTTTTATATGGTCTCTTTGTTTTAATTCAATAAATGTTTATTAAGCACCTACTATGTGTAAGGCATTGGAGAAGATGATAAACCACTCTAATATCTTTGCCAAGAAAACCCCATGGACAGTTGGTACCTCATAACCCTTTGTTTAATATCAAATAGTCAAATCACAATGGCATGCATTATTGTAACTGGCAACATCTCTGACATCTATCTCTCTAAACCCACTGCTCTTTTACAGAACTCTGACCTCTACTCTGGAGTCAGTTCATATTGAACAAAAACAAAACAGCATCCAGTGCACTGATATGGATAAAATGAGTCATCCAGAGATACAATCTGGGCCGAGGTGCTGTGGTGGAACATGGGCAGCAGCGGTCAGCAGGTTTTCAACCCTTTATCAGCTGACCTGTCACACCAAAATATTGCTTCTTCTACTTAATGCTTCCCGATAACAGTGTTTGAGAGAACACTTTCTAGCAATTCCAAATCTTGTTTCCTCAGTGGAAACCTTGTTCTCAGAAATCCTAGAGAGCTAGAA
The DNA here is from genome assembly GCF_028583685.1 of Petaurus breviceps papuanus. Classification (NCBI taxonomy): domain Eukaryota; kingdom Metazoa; phylum Chordata; class Mammalia; order Diprotodontia; family Petauridae; genus Petaurus; species Petaurus breviceps. The sequence continues at coordinate 8,350,064 of NW_027187302.1, forward strand.
TTTCATGTGAGCGAACTGACTCATTTTGGGTTCCATGGCTCTAAGTAAGAGATCTTAGTGAGAGAGGCTGTCACAGTGGGATAGAAGTAGAGCTAGAAGGGTTGGCAGAGCTCACCTAGTCCAACCCTTCTTCTTACAGGTGAGGAAGGCAAGGCCCACGGAGAGGCTAAGTGATTTATTTGACTGATGTCCCACAGCTCTACACGTGGCCAAGTTGGAGATCTGAACCCAAGTCCTCTGCCTCCATGTCTAGCAACACAAGGTTAATATATTTACTTGTATTTTCATTTCTCTTATCCCATTTTCTTCCTGTTCCTTCACTCAACTCAGCCATGCAATCTGATGCTGATGATAATAATCATAGCTGTCTACTCTATGGCACTTTAAGGTCATCAAAGTGTTCCTTGAGGTCAGACGCTATCATTGTATTTGTCTCTGTAACTCCACAGAACCCAGCACACAGCACCTGACACATATTAGATGCTTAACAAATTCTTATAAGTGATTTGCATTTATTACTTCTTTTTATCCCCACAATACCACGTGAAGGAGGCACTATTATCATGCTCATTTTAATGATTAGGAAAGTGAGGCTTAGAAAGACTACATGAGTCGCCTAGGTCACAAAGCTTGTAAGTGTCCAGGGTGGGACTGGGACCCTGGTTCTTTCTGACTCTACATCTAGTACTGAATACTCTAGTAGACGATACGGAGGTAGCTATGGCATCACAGCCACTAATGAAAAACAACTTTACACCCTTGACAGGTGTACCGAAAGTCAGTCACACTATTTCACAAATCCCTGCTGTCAAAGGATAAAAGGGAAGAAGCACCTTTGGTAAAGAACCTAAACATCCCACCAGAAAGTCCCAAATAACCCCAAAAACTGAGAATAAAACTACCAAAAGCCAACAGAGAGTAACAGGCATTACTTCCAGCCCACGTTTGTTCATCTATAAAAAGCTAACTAAAAAAAAACCCTCATACATGAAATCTAACCATCATTTCACATATTTCCTGTTCTTGTACAGCTCATAAAAATGTTTCTGAGGCTTTCCCTGGCTCATGTACAATGATGGGAAGGGGGCGGAGGGAGGAGGAAGAGAGAGGAAAGGAAATGCAACAGATGGACTACCATCCTCTCTTACAGTAATTCATCTTTGCTGGATGGGCAATATTTCAACTATTTTCAGATATGCCAATCGCTTATTGCTGCCCAAGAACAATGGAAACGAGACTCTTCAGAAAATTAAAAACAAAAACAACTCACACACTTTGAGCACTGTTTACCACTGTCTATTTCTGTTGTTTCTAAAAGAGATCACCTCAGCTCCCCTCTGACCCTCCCCAAACTGACTTCACAAGAAGCTAATCTTGCACTGATTTAGGGCTGACAGGTGGTACATGCATAATTAAAGATGACCTAACACAGAATGCTCTCATTCCTGGCATATTATCAGACACTTAAGCAAAGCAATTATCAGTAGGCAATCTTTTCTGTCAACAGAGGGAGAGAGAGAGAGAAATGCAGCATTGGCACCAGTACTAGGATTTGGGCAAGGGTTTCTTAAGGAAGGTTTTCAAATACTTGAACATTTGATAGATAAACTCTAAATCACTTTAAAATGCACATCTTTGTCACCTAACAGCCATCTACTTTTCTTCTTTTCCTGAAGGGTCACATTTCAATATTTATCACAACAGCAAAACTGAGGTATCACCCGAGACCCGGGTGCAAGACGACAAAGAAATCTTTTAATTTTTCTGCCATAGCACATCAGGTCAGCCTTATAAGGTTCAAGAGAAATAGGTGAGATCTTGACTTAAAAAAACAAAGCGGGTTAAAAATCTCCCACGATGATTTCCCCTGAAATGTTGCAACATCTTACAGAGATGTATTGATCTATAAAACTTCACTCTGAAAAGAAGCAGGAACTAAACCTAAATGGTTTGGGAAAACTTTCTTTTTCCCATACTGAAGAAAGAAATATTAATTTGCAAGAGAATGATCTTGACAGAAATGATTTCATGTTTCAAGTGTTGGGGGATGGGGAGAGAAAAGAACACATTTCTAAAAGTACAGTATTTTGGTAAATTACAGTGCATGTATTTTATGTATTTTACCCAAATGAATGCATTTTAGCTCCCCCTAGAATGGAAATTGCTTTAATGTTATATAGTAAGACAAGTGTTTTGCTTTCTTTCTTCTTTTTTTTTTTTAAAAGTGCTTTAGAAGTTAATGGATTTCTGAAGCCCATATAAATAAATCTGCCTTCCATGAGACTGGGCTTTATAAGAACAGAACTTCACAATGCTTGTGGTGTGTATTTTCTTGAATTTCATAAGAGATCCTATTGTTTAAATTCTTATATCCTTATGTCATCTGTGAATAAATGGCCTCATTGTTCATCTGAACATGTCTTTATAGGAACTCTGGTTCTGGGGCTTGTACTGTTGGTTTACATTTTTTTTCCTTATCAAGTCAGAACAAAAGTCTCTTTTACTCTATCATTGGGAACTCCATGCAAATGGTCATTTGGGGCAGCAGTTTGTCAGTTAAGTAACACTGAAATGATAAATGCAAATGGAACACAAAAGTTAATGGGATAACATCTAATAAATAAATCAAGATTTTTAGGAAAAGTTTCCACCATGACAAACTTAAAAGTATTACATTATGAGGGATTAATGTGACAATCCATTAAAAAGGAGAATCTATTGGAACCTAAAGACCAAGTATTCTTCTCCAAATATTTTTGCTTAGGAAATACTCCCTTTCAGATCTGAAATTAAAATATAAGCAGTCTTTGGTGAGCCAGAACCAGTTACTGGGTAGGGTGGAGAGGAAGACAATCTTGGGAGATTTGGGCAGGTCTCAAAGCTTGAATTTGCTGTATTTCTTAGGGAGATGAATAATTTCTAAGCAAATATTCACAATTCTTTTTGGACCTTTTTTTCCCCTAAAGTGCTCTCTCCCTCCTTCCCTCCAAACACAGTACATGAAAAGAAAAAGAACACAGCTAGACTGTTTGGTAGATAGGCAGAACAAAGAATCTCTATAGAATAGAGGAAGATGCCTGTATTGTAGAATCAAATGTATAGAATCAGCTCCATTTTAGATATTGCTAAATTCTGTACCATGAGGATTGAATACAGAGGAAGTCAAGGACATGGTTTGAGAGAATGGAAGTACCAAATGCTCAGGGGAAAAAAAGGATATGTTTCATGTGGCTTGATCAAACAAACAAATAAACACAAAAAACAGCAGGTAGCTTTCTGTAGTTGAGGGGCTAATAAACAAGTTAGGTTAGAAAGAAACAATGCAGATTTCCTACACATTGTATGCACATATATTCAATTGTACTTAGTGGGAGAATGCTGTTTCATTGATGCAGTACATTGGAGCAAGGTGAAAAAAAAAGTGGAATTCTGCAATTTATATGAAGTTACCCTTATTTTCTCCATAAGAAAAAGCACCTGATTTTCCTTTCAAGATAGGGAAAGGGGAGATTGTTTTCCTTAATTTCTTGCTGTCCACAGGCTGAGCTGCATTTTTTCCTATCAATACCACTAACATAAATCTATTTAACAATGCATTTTGCCTATAGATGCTAAACAATGTACACAGCCAGCAATTTTTGAGAGAAGGGGGCGAGCATACACTGGAGTAAGAAATACTAACTTTGGTGCTAATAAATGGTTTCTGATGCCTATTCTCAAACCTGATTTCCAAGTTAAGTGTGCCTTTTAATTTTGTTGTGTTAGTTTTACTTTATTCAACCAACTATAATTATGGCAAAAAAGCAACAAGTATGAGATGATTCTATGATTCCAATTATATATGTAAAAATGCTTTTAGAAACCACAGCAAGGTACTGTTATTGCTGTAATATTATCTATCTGAGTCTCCTATACCAGACAGGCTGCTTAAAACCTTGCCATTTAGGATTTCACGTAAATGCATCATGTTTGTCCTGGAATGCTGTGGAAGGAAAGCCAACTATATTCCCTGTTGCCTCTTTACTGGGGCTTTGAGTAATGTTGACTTTAGAGTGTAAAACCTATTTAAGAAAGCCCAAAGTGATATGATTTCAGATGTGCCTTCAGAACCACAGAGTACCTGTGCTGCCTGGAAGAAGGTGTTTGCTTGCTCTGTGGTGAAGGGCTGACCCTTGAGCATCTTTTAAAGAGCTCTCTCATCTTTTTCAGCAAACAGGAGTTAAAACTAGAATGAAGAAGCTCATTGGCATATTTTGCCCCAGACTCAAGCCACAGTATTTTTTCCTTATAACACATACGCAAAGATACAACAAATAAGGTTTTCCCTCATTTTCACTGTTAGGGGAAAAAAGAGGCATTCTTGAATGACCCCCTCCCTCACAACAATAAGCCACCCACAATGAGTCAAATGCTGAGCAAGGGGCAAAGCGGAGAACTTGTGGTCCTCCAAGCACAAAATTAAATGCTAAGTGCTGGTTCAATTCACTTTCCCTTGGGGAAGGAGAGTTGTGGGAGGGAAAGAGTGATGGGGGGAAGGCAGACTGGTTGATGTTCTTGTCAAGACAAGGTTCCACCAACAAAAACCTCTTAGAAAGAATGGTGGTGAAATCCTCCTAGTTGATCATGGTCCCTCACATCAGGAGTCAAGAATAAAAGGAAGCTTGTATTTTAATGCCTGGCATCACACCACAACAAATAGCTAGAGGGTAAAAAACCCAACTAACTCGTCTTCTGAAATCAACATTAAGCCTCCTTACTATCCAAAGTCGCCAAAGAGACATCTTTTGCTTTTCCATGTACAGATCTGTAACTTCTATAAACTAATTAGCAAAGGCAGACATAACCAAAAAAGAAAAAAAAAAGAAAGCAAAGCATGATAGAAACCACTGATTCCTAACCCTGAAGCCAGTTGTACTGTAATATCTTCTGCTTTGTGCTGACAACCTTTTCTTTCCTCCACTCATTCAGACACAATGCCTTCAGGTCTGTCTAAGTAATGTAATTTACTGGAGTGGAATTCCCTTGATACCTTCTGCAGCACTCAGTGACAGTATCATTTATACTCTACACTGTCATGCCATGACACTGATACATCGGCTTTCATCCCTCATTCACTGCAGAGTGTGCAATTTCACCTTCTATTGTGCCCTTCTGTTGAGTGCGTGTACAAATTTACTTCATTCATCCCTAATTACAAACCTCGGCTGAAATGCTCTCATTAGATTTTTATTTCTCACTCCAAATGTCAATCTTATTGAAAATTCTGATTTTCTTGAAGATTCATCCATTAGCAATAAACTCTAAAGGCATTCCGTGACTGAGTACATTAAACCAGCAGTGCGGACATGCACTTAAAATACATCATTAGAGTAAATCTCCATTGCTAATGCTTTGCATTATTCAACTAAAGTAATAATGAGCCAACACTGGCCAGTAGCCTCAACAGCACATGAAAGACATAGGTTAAAATCAGCTATAATGCTAGAATCAGCACACGCCATATCAGGGGGATGTGTTTCAAAACCTCAATCATTCCTTATGAAGGGGTAGGAGGGAATTACAGTCACAGTCCAATTTATCACCTTCTCCAGTGCCCATGATTTTTCTCAGTAACTCCAGTCTGTGGCAAAGTGCAATGAGTCAGTTTTTCTATACTCGAAGACAATTCTTATGGGGTTTTGGAGCTGCATGTATTGCCAGGAACTCTGCAAGGTAACTGGAATGGATGTCTGCACATTAGGTAACCAGGATAACCATTTAACCCTTTAAGTGTTTATAAACAGAGAAAGTGGAGGTAGCATTTAAATAACTAAATGAGTGGAGATTTGGTCTGATTTTAATAAAAAAGATTTTGTTGACATAGATGACCTGGAAAACTGCCAAATGTCTGACTGACTGATAGAAAAAAACCAGAACAAATGGCAATGGTGCTGTCACCAAGAACTTCATGTCATGAGCTATGTCTGAGACTGAGAAAGAAGGCCAACTCATGAAAAGGAGAACTGGAGAGAAATATTAAACCCAAATTTTATAAATGTGTTTCCAAAAAAGTCTTTTTTTCTTATTATAATAAATTATATTGCATTGAAAGGTACTTATCATAACCATTTAACATTTGCATTTCATTTGAATCTTTGTAAAGTGCTGTTATTTGTTGTCTTTTATTTCTCATCAATTGTCTATCGAGGCTCAAATAAGATACAGGAGTTGTTTTATTGTTCAATAAAGAAAGAGAGTCCCAGGAGAGCCGAGGGGCATTTTCCAGGTCATGCAGTAAGTGAAGAGTAGCCCATTGCCTTGAATACAGTAGGTACTTTCTCTATGTCTTTTGGGTTAAATGGAAATGAACAGTAGAGACTGCACTGAGCTCTGAGGCTTTCCTGTGTTGAACACAGTGGTTATGCTTTTCAAAAAACAAAGCCAACTCTTCCAATCCTCTTGAATTATTGAGTGTTCAACCTATTTATTAGTACGAAAAGAACCCTTCCATTGGAAGAGAGAATCATTTCACTAGAAGGACAGGGAGGAATGAATCACATCATTCCCCATGCTTGGGAGGCTGTTTCCCTATCTTTGTCTGTTGAAATCTCATGTATCCTTCAAGAAATAGCTTAAGTCTTACCTCATCTAGGAAACTTTCTCTGATCCTGCCAAATTGGAAAGCACTTTACAGATAAAGAAGTCAAAGGCTTTGCTGAGATCATCTGGACCAGGGGCTCTTAAACTGGGACCCTTATTCTTTTAAAAATATTTTTATGATTGTATTTAAATTGCTTTCCTTTGTAATTCTATATATTTTATGTTTAAAAGCATTCTGACAAGGGGTTCCTAGACTTCACCAGAAAGTCTAAGTGGTCTATGATGCAAAAAGGTGAAAAAGATGTAATTAGACCAATCCTCTCATTTAACAGATAAGTTAAAGTGACTTGCTAAAGGTCACATAGATAAAAAGTAGCAGATTGGGGATATGAACCCAGATTCTTGGACTCCAGATCTACTGTTCTTGCCACTATACCACATGGCTTCTCAAATGTCTATTCCTTCCTCAATCCTAATGTAGCACTTTATATAGTATCTTAACATAGTTTGTTTTGTACATAGTAATGGCGTATCTACACATATTATATCCCTACTTAAAATGAGCGGAGATGCCATGCCTTAATTCTATATATCTCAAATAGTACCTAGGACAGCACTTTGCCCATAGTAGGTGCTTAGTGAATAGTGTACAAAGATAATCTGCAAAAAAGTAACAGCAAATGTTTCCTACTTGTCAACATCTGGTCAGCTAGAGTATTGAGCAATTTCTATAATTATAACAGATGTAATATTTTCTGTGGGGAATTGCACCTCTATGGAAGCTAATTGCTCCCGAAGTTTTGCCCGTTCCCACCTGAAACATTTAAAACCTTATTTGATTACAACATTAGCTCTCTCTCTTTCATAATGTATACCAGCAGGTACTACAATTAACATGCACAGATGTTAGAATTGAAATATCCATGTTTAAATAAAAAGAAGTACAAGTGGGAAGGTAAAAATAACTGAACACGTTCAACAGAGTGCTAATCTTAAAAAGAAAGGTGGGTTCACATTGTGCTAATTTAATGGTACTTTATGTAGCATAATAAAAATATCCCACAGACAACATCGATAGACTGTGGAACAAATTCTCTGTAAATGCCTACATGGTGTCCCCTTATTCTCTTCCCTGTGCTGACTCTAAGACTGATTTTTTAAAACTCTGCCCACCTGGCCTCTCTGCTAGGCCAATTCTTAATTTTCAAAATGACCGATGTTGACTCCCCAAAGTAAGGAGGGGAAAATCCCTCAAAGTCTCCAATGCTGTTTCAAGTACAAAGCCCAGACTCAACGTGGTTCACACACTTAAAAGAGAAATGAGTTTTGCAGTCTCTGTGTGGCTAGTTCCAGAGACTTCATCAACACACTCCTGAATGATTGCTGCTTGACTCATTCATTTCACAAATTACATCAAACTGAAAGGCTTGCAACACATGCAGATTCTCTCATTCTTTGGAAATGCCACAGCTACTCAGCTTGTGGAAGGAGGGACAGCACCGGTGCTGGAAGCAGAAAATCATAAATTTCCCTGTGAACACTGCCATGGTCTCTCTTGAGTGTTTCTTCTGGCCACAAACTGACAAACTCTCACTTAATGTGGTTGCAGTAGGTTTAGCAGTTTGATGAAGGTAAGTTTTAACTTGGTTACCTGGCCCACAAGCATCTCTGGGCACCTAGAGAGGATACTGAGCCAGCAGCATTCAACAGCTCACTCACCCTTGCAGCCTCGTGTAAGCAGTGTAGTTTTTCATTTCAGTGGGGAAGCTTTTTATTGCTGTTTCATGAGTTTATATGGAACAGATTTCTAACAAAAGGCAGGAAGATAGACATTCTGGTACAGTATTTCAAGCCATATAATTATTTTAAAAAAATTCCTCAGTCATTCTGTGCTTGTTACCCTTACTGATAACCAAACAGTCTTACTTTCTCCTTCATCTTTCTATCAACACAATTTGTGTGTTGAGGAGCTATATATCCCTCCTCCCCTAATCCCACCCAAGAAAGGGAAAATGCTGATAAACTATCACATGCAGACAAACAGTGCAAAAATCTGGCTGGCTTTCGTGATTTAAACAAAGACACATTTCTTTCCCAAAGTGCTACTTACCAGACAGATGCAAAGATGTGGGCAAGTCCGTCATCAGAACTAAGAGAATAGTTGTACTTGCGCCACGTATTCTGACTTGTATGAATCTTATTTTTAGCTGCGCACAAAGGGCAATAAATGGAAAATCTTATTCTAACCACTACTTTTCTGGGCCACCCACACTTTTCTCCACCTACTGCACAAGTTCACAAATGTAAAAAAAAAACAAAACCCAGTCCATGGTGCATCCTAAGGAGGGATGCAAAGAGGCACCAAAATATGTGACATTTTTCCAGTTGTGTGTGTGCTTTCATTCTCATCTGTAGACAGCAGGAGACACAAGGAAAATAATACAAGACAAGACTAGCTGTTTGTAGACATTTTCATTGCATTTCATATATAGATAAGCAGGCTGGCTCCAGTTAGAACCTGACAAGTTATGTATGATCTTGAACAGATCAAATTCCATGTTCTCTGATCACAGAGAGATATTTCCTTTAACAACTTAAGATAGCAAAGGCAGACATGAATGTAGCTCAGGAACACCTTTCCATATGTTTAGTAAGAAAATACATCCAAATCAGTCTAGATAAGCATGATAAAAAAAAAATCCTTTACATTCATGAAGTAGAATCAGAAATAGTTAAATTTCCCTCAAAAGAAAGATTTCTATTGAGAAGCTCCCCTTCAACTCCAATATTTAAGTCAATACCATTGATATGAATGTCCTTTGTATGCTACTTTTTAGTTCTTTTGTACAACAGTGCTCAGAACTTAATAAGGAACAGAATCCTTTTGCCAACTCCTTTCATACTTGACCTATCTGTTTGCCTTCCACACATTTCCCTCCAACACGATTATTTAACAAGCGTACCACTAAGTGAATTGACTCTATTTTTAGAGAAGGCCACCATGAGAACAGATCATATTTTAAAAAAAATGAATTTTTCTGAGTTTTTCCCCCCTTGAGGCACAGTTTAGAGATGATAGCCTGTTTTTGTTCATCATCTCATTTCTCAAAAAGTTATTAGGCTTCTCTGAAACACCAATTAAAATGCTTGTGCCTCAGAACCCTCTGCAAATCACAACAACAAACATGGACAGCTAGTGGTTAAGGTTTAAAAGTCATTTCCGCAAAAATAATTAAGACACAAAAGTCAACATCTCATCTTTACCTGTGCTGGCTCATTATCCAAAAACTAGAGGAAATGTCTCATCATCCACTGGTAATTAACACAAAGCCTCACAGGACTGCTAGCTTCTCCCAGTGTCCTGTGGCTTATGAGGCACTGATGAAATGAACAAGGAAAAAAAAACTTTTTTGGGTGACAGTCCAGTATCATCAGAACTTCTGGTACATGTTGTAAAAACATGGGTTGTTAAGCATTATGAAAAAGTGGGTCATACATGGCTGAGATACAACTACACCGCCCCCAAATCAGACTCAGAATGACTATGCTATGACAAGGGAGGGAGGGATTTAAACAGTAGCGAAAGCAAAACTTTAATGTGGTGAGGAGTGTTTTAGTTTTTACTGGTTTAGGTTAGAGAAAGTTAATTTCAATGCCAACTACAAAGCCAACAATCTTTCAGTGTCTTTTTGCGATTATGTGAAAAGTATTAGTTGTTAATGTAATGGGAAATTTGGGTACAATGTAATAAACATTCCAATGAACAGTCTTGGGGATCAAATGACACATTCTGCTACTGAGTTGAATGTACTAGTACTCAATCCAGTTGAGTTGACACATGAGGACTAAAGATGATAAGTAAAAAGGGACACTATTTGCATTAGCATCTTGTCCTCAGGAGAGAAGCAGCATAGCATTTCTACATAACAACCGGAACCCCAGGGTTAACAATTTTTTTTTTAATTTTTAGTGAATTTTATTTTTCTGGCTTTCCTCTATTTTTTTTCAAATGCTTTATTAACTTCTGATTTACATCATTCATTTCCGCCAGATTTTGAGTTACAATTTTTCTCACCGTTTTTCCCCTACCCACCGCCCCAAGGGTTAACAATTTTGATGGACTGTATCAATACACCTAACTGTTTGTAGGAAGAATGCAAAATGATCTGTTTATCAGGTGGACAATGAAATACAGCAGGAAACAGAGCAGCAAATTCTTCCAAAAAGAATCTTTTACCAGCCTCATACTCAGTATTATAGATAACAGCGGTAGAAGTTTTGGGGTATCATAATCCTACGGCATGCACACAGCTTTCTGAAACACCTCCCTTAAGAATCTCCTTATTCTTTTGTGTGTATATATGTGTAGAGGTTTGGTTTCCACATCGGTTCTCCACTTACTCTTTCTCAATTTGTTTTATAAAAGCTTTAGGCAAATACTGAATTCAAAATAGAAAGCAGGACCTAGCAATATAAGGCCTCCTTTATCCCCTTAATGGGTGACAGACAGAAGGAGAGGGAGGGAAAGGGAAGGAGAGATGAAGAGAGAAGAGGACTGGAGTGGGGTGAGAAGAGATGAAGAGAGGGGAGAAGGAGAGAAGAGAGAATAAATTAGGGAAAGAGAGATGGGGAGAGGGGGAAAGATCCTTCTGTATGAAAAGCAGATGATTCATTCTAGGACAGCAAAAGCCTCGGGTATTAGGAGTCTCAAGTAGAAAAGCACAGAAAAGAAAAGAAAAGAAAGGAAAAGAAAAAAGAAAAGCATGCAAAAGGAAATGGAAGAGAAACTTCTTTGGAGAGTAGAAAAAGATAAGGAGAAAAAAAAGCTGTCCATATCATAGTGCTGAAAAGCATAGGTCCCATTCCATTCTTGTTATAACACTGAAAGGACTGAGTGGTCCTCCTTATGTTCTGGAAACTGTTGTAACTGAGGAAGGGAACATCACTTATAATCAGCCTACTAGGTGTCAGGGACTGTGCTCAGTATTGTAGAAATATTATTTTAATAGAAAAAAGCAAGTCATCTAGTATGTCTTGAAAATCTTTTGTTTATGTTGTGATATTTCTAAATTGCAGACAACTGGTATGATGGGAAATAAGATTATTCTGGTTTCTCAAAAATTCTGTCATCCTGTACCAGTGGTTATCCACCTTTTTTTCGTGTCATGGACCCATGTGGTGGTCTGGTGAAGCCTATGGACCTGTTCTGAAGATTTTTAAAAATTCAAGATCTAAGACAATGCTATATTTCAGTGGATCTAGTTTAGTAAATAATAAAGATGTAAAATAAGATATGATTTTAAAAATATGCATATTCATAGATCTCCAGAAATCTATCCAGACTCCTTGGTAGGGAGGTCTCTGGACCCAATATTGAAAACCCTTGCTCCATAAAGATCACTGATAACTGAATCAGGGGATGTTTAGACATGGAAGGGATCCTAGAGGCATAAAATAATCCCATAGGGACAAAGTTATTTGCCCAATGTTACAGGTAGCTAATGGAAGAGTTGGATTTAAACTGGGTCTTCTTACTCTAAATCCAGGGCTCTACAACAAAAATACTAACCCTAAAATCATATGAAACATAATTCAATATATCTTTGATTAATTAGTAGACTCCTTAGGGTTCTATAGTGCTTGAAGGTCACACTACAAACACCAGTAACATTATATGGGGGAAACGAGGAAGGATGACTTAATAGAGATTTCTAGTGGACAAAATGTCTAGAAAAAATAGATTTTACTTAGACATCATTTTTACATAATACTATCTGATCATCTTCCCAGTCACTCAGGCTTGCAAACCTAAGTGTAATCCTCATTTCCTCACTCTCTCACCTCCCATATCAACTCTATTGTAAAGGCCTGTTGATTTTGTCTTTGTAACATCTCTTGTATAAACTCCTTTCTCTCCTTGGACTTTGCTGTTCCTGGCACCAGACATTCCATCTCTGGACTACAGGTATTTTCACTCTATCTAAAATACTCTCCTCCTTCTCTTGGCCTCCTGGCTTCCTTCAAGTCCCAGCTAAAATCTTGTATTCTACAAGAAGCTTTTTCTGATCCCCCTTAATGCTCGTGCCTTCCCTGTATTGATTATGTCCAATTTATTTTGTACGTATCTTGCTTGTGCATAGTTGTTTGTCTCTTCTCTTTAGACTGTGAGCTCCTTGAAAGCAGGCACTATTTTCTGCCATTCTTTGTATTTTCTGTGCTTAGCACAGTGTATGGTACATAGTGGATACTTAATAATGATCATTAACTGACTGACTGAAGAGAACAAAATAAATCTACGTGTCGAAAATGCAGCTGATTTGTGAGATATTATTAGTCCAGAGACATTATGTAGAGATTTGGATAGGCTCTGATTTTACTATTAGTAATAATTTTACAACATTTCTATGTGGACTCCTATTAAAAGTGGTGCATTAAGATAGGGTGATACTGTGGTGCCGAAAGCCTTTAAAGACTACTGGCAACATCGATGCTGGAAGTAAATACTTTCTATGTTTCCACAGGTGCTGCTGGGATTGGGAGAACCCTGCTGTTTCACAAACCTCTGGAAAGAACATCCCTGAGCTGAGGGGCAAGAAGCCTCTCCACCCAACCTCTTATTCTGCTTAGATATGGCTTGAAATCCGACTCAGAATGTCAATTCACTCCTGGCAACTTTCCCAAACGAAGCAGCTCATTTAGGAAAGAGTATCATCGCTGCTCATTTGTTTCAATTATTCAGTCGACTTTTGATGACCCATTTGAGGGTAGATTATTTGATGCACAGGTTTTAGGTCTATGACACAGATCAAAAGATTCAGAGATGGAAGGGACCCAAGAGGTCACTTAATTTAAGCCCTTCGTTTTGCATGAGCCTCAGAGACAGAAGACAATTTACTTGATGCCACTTAAGTGCTATGTGGCAGAGCCTGGATTCAAAGCAGGTTCTCTAATTTCAAATCCAGGCTTCTTTCCACTCTTCCACACTCATACTATCTCAAGTCATTTTCCTTTTGTTACTCAGCATTCTTCTAGAACAGACTCAGATGGAAACAGGGGGACACTAAACTGTAATGGCACACTGACTTAGTCTTAGAATCTATGCTTTACTGCATTTTTATTTATTTTGTCAAATATTTCCCAATTACATTTTAATCTCATTTAAGTTGCATTTGGGAGTGTTGTGGGCCACGTGTGTGACACCTTTGTTCTAGGCCACCTGCGCTATTACTGTGTGTTCAGGGAATGCAAACTAATTTTGTGTCCAAAATATAATTATGAAAACAATCCAATTAATATACCCACAGGTGAATTCCAAAGTCAAACAATTTATTCTGGATAATCCATGTCACTGCTCCTTTCCAGGAATGCAAATAATTGAGAATCAACCCTATATTCAACTATTTTACACACTAAATTCGGAATGCAAATACATAAGATGCCTTTTGGAGCTTTTCCAAAACCTACAAGCAATATCTGAAACTTAACATCTGGCACAAGGTACCAGGTACCTCAGGATAAAGAGCAGAGCCAAGATTTCATGAATGGTGGTAAAAGTTTCCCAAGAAATATAAAAATGAATTATGTATCTTTCTATATAAAAAGTAGCATTTTGAGAATATTTCCAGGATATAACATTGAATACAGTGAAATCTCATTTGACTAGAACACCTGAGAAACTGGATGCTTTTTCTGATTGAAGAGTATTAGGAAAATGCTTTTTGTTGAAAATGATTCTAAAATCAACATACGCCACATATCTACATATTAGGATAATATGGGGAAATATTTAACTGTTTTTTTATGGTTTAAAGGTCATCATTCTGAATATTAATTATAATTAGTTTGAACACACTCTGGAAGTTTCTCTTTTTTTTTAAAAAAAAGCAAAGGGTGAAGGGGCAGGCTGGGAGGAGGCCTAACCAATGGGGGCAGAAAGTTGTCCCACCAACCACAAGGGCCACTACCAGGCCTTTCACCAAAGGACTGGGACTGGAAAGAGCAAGATAAGAACCAAATGCAGGGTCCCTGTCCAGGAACGCAAATACTCCTGGGACTACCACTCCATAGCCCAGAAAATTTAAAAAAAGCCCCTCTCAGGACCTCCAAGGACCAGGATGGCAGAGTGAACCCAGCCTGCTCCAACTCAGCCCTCTGACCCTGAAAACATAGTAACTATTGCCCCAGGGCAAAACCCTCTACAGTAAAGGCTTGGGATCCCTAGAGGAAGGGAGTGGCTAGGGCCCTGCCTCAAAATGGGTAGAAAGCAGACTACAAAGACTCTGGAGTCCTACTATCCTCAGAGGGAGGAACCAAACTCAGAGGGAGACAATGTGGACTCCACACCCACAGCTGAAACATCAACAGGGAATGGTCTCAAGCACAGAAAGCTCTCCTAGATGAGATCAAAAGGAACTTTGAAAACCAAATGAGAGAGAGAGAAGACAAAATGAATAATTCTTTTTTTTTTTTTAATGAGCAATCGGGGTTAAGTAACTTGCTCAAGGTTACATGGCCAGTTATTTCTGGGTGTGGTGCTAAGTGGCGGAGCCCAGATTTAGTCCCCAGGTTGTCCCTACACTGGAGCTGGTGCTCTTACTCGCTGAGCCACCTGACCGCCCTTTATAAATAATTTCATACCCTTTGACCCAGCAATACCACTTCTATGGTTGTATCCCAAAGAGATCATACAAGTGGGAAAAAGACCCATATGTACAAAAATATTTATAGCAGCTCTTTTTGTGGTAGCAAAGAATTGGAAATTAAGGGGGTGCCCATCAATTGGGAAATGGCTGAACAAGTTGTGGTATATGCATGTTATGGAATACTATTGTTCACTAAGAAATGAGGAGCAGATGGACTTCATATTTACCTGGAGAGGCTTATACAAACTGATGCTGAGTGAGAAGAGTAGAGCCAGGAGAAATTTGTACACAATTACAGACACAACGTATGTGTGACGACCAACTTTGATAAACTGGACTCTTGTCAGTAATCCAGAGTCATAAGTCAACCCCAAAAGACTCATGATGGAGAGAGATGTGTACATCCAGAGAAAGACTGAGATTGAACCCAGATTGAAGCACACTACCTGCCCTTTTTCGTTTTCTTGTTTGGTTTTGTTTCCTCTTTCCCATTCTTCATTCCATCTGTTACAATCCTTCTTCATAACCTGACTAATGCCTAATGTGAAAGTATCTGCAGATACTATACTTGATTGTATCCCACCATGGGGGGGAGGGAGAGAAAAATTTGAAACTCAAGGAATTATGGTAATGAATCTTGTAAACTAAAAGTAAAAAAATTAATAAAGACCAAAAAAAAAAAAAAAGCAAGGGGTGGCTAGGTGGTGCAGTGAGTGGAGCACTGGCCCTGGACTCAGGAGGACCTGGGTTCAAATCCAGCCTCAGACAGTTAACACCCACAAAAAAAAAAAACCTAGCTGTGTGACTTTGGGCAAGTCACTTAACCTCAAGTGCCCTCCAAAAAGCAAAAAATACAAAACAAAACAAAAAAAGGGAACAAAATCATTGATAGTTTTTTCCTTTATGTTTAAACATCTTTCTTCTAAAAGAAAATTGGAAACCAGGAGGGTGGTCAATCAGACAACTCGAGAGTTCTTGAGTTTGCATAGTTATGGTGTTTGTGTCTTTCTTTGACCACTCCCCCTCGCCCTGCCTCCCACCCCCCACAGTCCCTTCCAGTCAGTATGGTGAGTTTATAAATAGCCAATATAAAGCAGCAATAGCAGGAAGTAAGATTGAGAAGGGGAACTTAGAAGTCCTGTATAAATTGTCCCAAAGATCAAAGGAGCATAATTAACAAATTGTTTCATATGTTAATAAAAAATCACATTCTGATAATATCTTTCAAATCAAGGGAAGGCTTTCTTGTCAGGGCCTTTTGGTCCTATGATATGTAAATCTCAGATAAGTTTCAGACATCTGCAGGAAGACAGGCAAAATACCAAATGGTGCTGATAACTTTGAGATGACGTGGATATGTTAATTTTAAAGTTTTATCTACAACTCTGAAATGATTTGGATATGTTAATGAACTAACCCCAAGGTGGCATGGATAAGAATCGGATCCCCCCAAGACCTATAAAAAGGAGACCCCAAACTCCTGCCCCCTGAGCACTTTTTCATCTAAGGGTACATGCTCTTTGAATGCTCCCCAATCTAATCCATGGTTCTGTAAGTGATTCTCCCCCTCCCCATCCTCTTCCCCACACTGCCTGCCTTCCTCCATCACCCCATGCCCATCCTTACACCACCTTCCTCTGTACTCCTGTCAGGGTGCTGATTTTCTGAATTTTCCTGGGTGTACGTCTCTCCTCAGCTAGTCTCTTCCTACTCCAGTACTTCCTTTACTCAGTATTCAAATTGATCTTCCTAAAGTATGGGTCTGACTATGTCATTTCCCTCTATCCCCCTAATTCAATAAACTCCCATGAGTGTCAATTACCTTTAGGATCAAATATAAAATTCTCTGGCTTGTAAATGGTCTTCCTCTGCAGTCTTCTCCCACCTTACTCCCTTCCATGTACCCTGAGGTCCAGTGACACTGGCCTCTTTGCTCTCCCTCAAATAAGATACTCCATCTCCTGACCCTGGAAATTTTCACGGACTCTCACCTATGCCTGGGATACTCTCCTTCTTCATTGCTGCCTCCTGGCTTCCTTATTTTTCTTCAAGTTTCAGCTAAAATCCAAACTTGTGAGAAGTTTCTTCTGATCTCCCTTAATGCTAGTGCTTTCCCTCAATCATCTCCAATTTGCCCAGTATATATTTTGTCTAAACATAGTTGTCTGCAATGCTGTCTTCACCATTAGACTCATTAGACACCATTAGAACTCTTTGCCTTTTTAAAATATCTACAGTATTTAGCACAGTTCTGGCACATAGTAGGAGCTAAATAAATGCTTGTTGACTTGTTTCTCAATCAGAGATTCTCAAAATTAGAAGATTCTCAAAATTAGTCCTCGGAGATTACCTAGTCCAACCTGGTTGGATATTCCAAGGCCAATCTGAAAGAGAATTTTCTCTATAGCATCCCTCACAAGTGGTCTGAGGGAGAGTCCATTAAATCCTGATGCAGCCTATTGAACTTTTGGAATGCTCTGCTTGTTGGGAAGATTGTGTTTTTTTAAATAGCAAACCTAAATCTGCTCTTTGGAACTTCAACCATTGCTCCTAGGTATGTCTTCTGGCATCAAGCAGAGTATATCTAATCCCTTTTCCACATGACAGCCCTTCAAACTTTTGAAAAGGGATATCATGTCCTTAATGATTCTTCTCAAAGCTAAACAAGCCTTCAAGAGATCCTTAGGTGGAATGAAATTGAGGCTCTTCTACCACGTTGGTTGTTTTCCATTGGAGGCTCTCTAAGTCATCAATATCCATTCTAAAATGTGATACCTAGACCTGAACCCCAAAGGGTAAATATAGTCTTACTGAACTATCCCCTCCCTAGACTTGGTCACCATATCTTTACACATGCCCATGAATGTATTCGTTCGTTTGGCTACCTAATCATGTTAACTCAATATAAATTTTTAGTTCACTTAAAACCACCATGTGTTTTTCAACCAAATGACACCTATCCACAACTTCCCTATCTTGTACTTGTGAAGTTGGTTTTTAAACCCAAGTATGAGACTTTACATTTATCAGTATTAAATTCCATTTTGTTAAATTGAGTCCAGTGTACTAGAATGTCAAGATATTTTTGTATCCTGATTCTGTTATCCAATGTATTAACGGTCCCTCTTGGCTTCATGCCAAATTTGATAAGGATGTGATCTATGGCTTTATCCAGGTCCCATATAAAAATGCTAACTGGCACACTAAGGACAGATCCTTCAGTTACATGATTGGAAACTTTCTAAGCTGACTTCAAACTGCAATTTTTTTTCAGTTGACCAGTTCCAAATCCCCCTAATCATTCTATGCTGTAGTTCACATCTCTCCATTCTTTCCATAAGAATACCATGGGAAGAGGGAAGGAAATACATATTTGTTAAGTATGTACTATAGGCCAGGCACCATGCTAAGTACTTATCATAAGTACTAAGTAACAAATATTACTTCAGTTGATCTTCACAACAACCCTGAGAAGTAGGTGCTAATATTAACTACATTTTACAGTTGAGGAAATTGAGGCAAAGAGGTTAAATGACTTGCCCAGTGTCATACAGCTAAGTAAATGTCTGAGATTGGATTTGAACTCAGTTCTTCTGGTCCAGTGCTCTATTCACTGGAAGATATATAACATAATATAAAACTAGCTGTTTATAGAAAGACAATCAAATGAGAGACCTTGTTAAATGCTTTCCTATAATCTAAGTAAACTATATCTTCAGTGTGCCAATTTGTTTATCCTAAAATTTGTTCACTCTGCCTGATCAGATTTATCTTTTTTTTTTTTTTAAAGTAGCCTATATATCTAGGCAGCTTAGGCATAGGGTGAAGGTACATGGGACATGTTTGTGGGAGAATGCTGTGAAAGGCAGACTTGCAGTCAGAAGATTTGTGTTGGAATCCTAATGCTGGGGAAGGAGAAACAGTAAGTTCTGGACTTTCACCAAAGATCTTCTCCCTTGGGCATTCTTCCTTAACTACTCAGGACTTTAAGGCTCTACTTTTTACACTCCAGTAGGACAGCACATCAGAGGAATAGTAGTAAGAGCAGTACTAACTGGCACACAAAACCTTGTCGCTTTAAGTTGGCCCCAAATACCTTTTCTCAGCAGAGTTGAGAGCATGGAAAACTTCTCTCCATGCAGGTTCACAGTACTCAGAATTCTGAATGGTTTGTTTTTAGTCCCAGGTGGCCTTGCATCTCTTGTCCTTCCTTAAGTGATAGCAATTAACATAATTTACTATTAGAAAACTTCATAGTATTTCTGATTCTGTGCCAAGACCATATTTCCTGGTTCCTCAACCCTCATCCTCCCATTTTAAGTATTTATCAAAGGTGGTTCAAATAAAGTCCCTTGTCTTCCTCAACCTTTACATAAGATAAAACTTGCTGAACTTTACACGAAGCTGATTGTTGAGCACTCAACTCAAGTGTTGCCTATTACCTTGGGGCAGCTAGGTGGCCGAGCTGGACTTAGAGTCAGGAAGACTCCTTTTTGTTCAAATCTGGCCTCAGACATTTACTGGCTCTGTGACTGGTTAAGTCCCTGTTTGCCTCAGTTCTTCATTTGTAAAATGAGCTGGAGAAGGGAATGGCAAATCATTCCAGTATCTTTGCCAAGAAAACACCAAATGGGGTCATGAAGAGTTGGACATGACTGAAAAACAACTCAAAGAAGTTCAAACTCTTTTATCTGGTATTCAAGGCCCTTAATATTCTCATATCCTTCTTCCATTTTTCTTTCCTTCCTTTCATGTACTCTGTGCTACAGCCAAACTTGACCACTCTCTATCCCCTAAACATACCCTGCATTCTCCCACTTCCATGCTTTTGTTCATTATGCTCTCTATGCTTGGAATGTCCTCTCTCTCCCTGCCTGGTGAATTCTTAATCATCCTTTAAAGACCTACTCAAATGCCACCTCTTCTGGGAAGCCTTTCCTGATTTGCTACTTGATGATAATTCTTCCCCTTTCCCAGACCTCATACAGCACTTTGTTTTGCATTCTCTAATCCATTTATTATGTAATGTGTACAACATTGTACATCACGATTATTCATGTTTCTGTCTTCTTACATGACTAGACATCATGGGGTCCCTTGTTATCTCCTTAGTAGGTGACACCCATACAGAAGTGCTCACTGAACTAACAAAATGAATTGAGATAATTTTTTTAAAGCACTTAGCATAGTGCCCATCACATAGTAGATGCTATATAAATGCTTATTTCTTCCCCTGCTTCCCTTATGGCAGTGTACTGAAGGAGCACACTATGCACACATTACTCTTCATGTCCCTGAACTATCTATCAACTTTTTCTTAAGCATGAACTGTATTAGGCAGGACAAGGACTAGAGACTGGTATCTCTTTGGATGGTAAAGTCTTCCTTTGCTGTTTCATTAAACCTGCCTCAAAGCTGACACAGAAGGATCCACTCCTATGGATGTTCAGTCTGATTTGGATGTGACCAACCAAGGGATCCACAATTAGCATCAAGTATGGGTGAGAGAATGCAGTTAACTTATTCTGGGCTTATAAGCTACATCAGGTGGTGGCCAAGAGCTTGGAGAGTCAACACAACATCAATCCTGTTATTTTAATTTTCCATTGAGGCACTCAGACACTCTTACCCAGGGATACCCAGTGAGACAGCAACAGAACCAAGCTCTCTGCTATATTTCTTGTAGGGTCTGAAGTTCTGACTCACTCACAGAGTCACCATCTAGCCTTCTTTCCTTACAGGCAGCAGAAATAGAACAGACTGACATCAGGGGTCACTTGGACTGGAGAGTTAGAGGGCTTACATCTACATGTAAGGCTCATTACTCCCTAGAGAACTTTGGGCAAATTGTTCAATCTCCATGGTTCTCAGTTTGCTCAGCACAGTGCCTGGCACACAGTGGGTACCTAATGAAGGTTTACTGAATGACTCATGTGTAAGATGAAGTGGTTGGGCCAGAGAATCTCCAAGGTCCCTTACAGGCCTAAGATCTATGATCTTACAAAAGCATTTCTAGGCTAAGATGGCAACCTGCATTGATATCCTGAAAACAAAGCCGTTTGAGTTACTGGATCAGCCACCAGCTTTTGTCTCCTTTTTCTGATTTCACGACTTCTGTTTTAGCTTAAGTATTCAAATCTACTTCTTATCTTTGTGGACTGAGTCATGTGTGGCTGCTCAGAGTTTACCTAGGGGAACAAGTTTCTCTTTATGGCAGTAGGTCAATAGGATGCAAAGCTTTCAATACATGCTTGTAAGTGCTGTTTGGCCAAGTGATTAATTTATTTATTTATGACACTTCAGAAATCTCCACATATCTACTTGACTTTAACATGATAGGCCTGATCATAGTCAAGCAATAAAAGGAAGAGAAGAGAATAAATATTATGGTGCCTGTGTGGCAGGCATTATGCTAAAAGCATTACAAATATTCTCATTTGATCCTCACAGCTCTGTTTCTCATAAAGGATTATGATCTTTACAGTTGAGGAAACTGAGGCAGATAGAGGTTAACTAACTTGCTTAGGATCACACAGTAAATATCTGACATTGGATATCAACTTAGGTCTTCCTGACTCCAGGCCAAATACTCTGCTTCTAATAATAAAGATCACAGTGTACTTTTTAGGTAAAGATGACTAGATATTCCCCAAACTTCTTCTAATTAATGTTATTATATTATGTTAATAGGGACAATGAATTCCCAGGTGAACAAACTCCTTCTATCCAGGCAGGTCCTTCTCTGCAATTTAACAGTCTTAGAGAAGTTGTGATTTGTCCAGAGTGATACAGCCAGTGAGTGGTGAAGGTCAGACTTGAATACTAGTCTTTCTGGCTGGCTCTCTGTCTGTCATACCTTTTTGTTTTACTATATTAACACCCAACTTAATTCAGTGAACTAAAGATAGGAGGTCATCCATCATCTGTCCTCTAGCAAAGAATCAAGTACTTAATACATCTTGGTACTTCACCAAAACCTAGAAACTGTGAGAGGGGGCACCTGTCTCCTACCTGTGTCACAGAAGTAGGATAACCTTCCCCAGTGGCTTTAACACCCAATATTACAGCTTGTAAAGACGTCCAGAAACCTTTTGGTGTGGGAATGGGTACACAGACTCAAAGACATTTTACACACAGATCTTTTTTTTTTTTAATATCTTAACTTCTCCATTCTATACTTTCAGTAGCCTGGCATGGATTTTTACTTGCTCTGGTCATAAAAAGCAAATGCTTAATTCCAAAAGTTACATTAATACCATTTTCATCCTTAAAATAGATGAGTCCTGAAAGCACCCCCGCATATAAAACCCCCAAATCCACAAAGAGCTGTACCTTCCTGCTAGAATTAAAAATACAGGTGTGTCTCACTTTGCATAGCATATGTGCTACTGAAAAAAGTTATATGTACATTTCAAATGAAATAGGAAAGAGGAATTGATCCTATGACAAATCTTTTATAAAGCAAATAAGCACCTCTGCATTGATTACTTAAGATAAATCCAGATTTTCTCTCTTGAGCTTAGTATAACTGAGACCAACCTACAGGATGGTCTATTGTAGCCAGCTTAGAATTAAGTGGCATTTTCCATGTGAAAGTAATGAAGGAAAATAACAGCAACTGTGGAGAGGACTCAATAAACATGCAGGTTGCATTGTTTCAACCAAATCTTGAAGGTGCTTCCAGAGTTAAATCTTTTTTTTCCAGGTAAGTGGGGTTAAGATGTGGGCTGTTGTGTCACAGAGATAGCTAAAAATCTCTTCAAAGGGTTGCAAAGCACAGAAACAGAAGAGATTTCTCCTTTTGTGAACCATATTTCCAATCATATTGGAGTTAAAAGAACTATTAACTACACAGTCTTTTTCTCTCTCTCTCCTAAATTAAAGCTCTTAGGATACATTTGTTAAAATGCTTTGTGGGCTTTTATTATTTTTTTTCTCATTGCCAGAAGAAACATTTCTTATGCTATCTTTTATTTAGTTTTCAAAAAAGAAACTTGAAAAAAAAAAACTTACATGTAATTTTTCTAGGTCCTGTGCTGGCTTAAAGTCTTATGATGCAGGGAACTGGATGAATGGAGAAATGAGAAGGCTACAGCAATCCATTCAGACATGGACCCCCAAAGCTTTGTGGTGCAAACTGATGATGAATCAATGGATCTCCACCTAAGTGAGGAGGAAAAAAAATCACCGATTAGCAGAATGAAACCACCTCATTTTCAGGTGAAATTAGTTCTTTGTTTCCCCCTTTCTGTTTGTGTGGTCTTTTAACCAGCTCAAAGTCAAACTAGAGCTTCTGTTAGTAACAGTAGTAATAATTCACATTTATATAGTCCTTTAGAGAGGCAACTCTAGGTAATAATAAGTGAGATATTTCCAGATCCTTCCGTGGAACTAAAAGTATCTATATCTTTTCACCTTGGACCTAGGAGTACCTTTAAATACTCTCTGAGTATTTAAAAAAAAAAGCTCAAGTGAGATAGGGATAGAAAGCTGGGCTTGGAATTAGGACACTTTTAGTTCAAAAGCTGTCTCAGATCACTTATGAGCTGTGTGATGAGGAAAGATTAACAACCTTTCTGAGGCTCTGACAACTCTCTAAGGCTTATTTCCTAAGGGTTCCCCTTGTACTGAGGCAATCACAGATCCTTAATTTATTGATATAACACTTTATGGTTTTTTTTTTAACAATAGCCCTATAAGGTACATGAAGTGAGTAGGGAGAATATTATTATCCCCATCTATGTAGGATGAGGAAACAGACTATGAAAGGTTAAGTGACTTGTTCATGTTCATGTGGATTCTAAGTGTTTGGGGGCTAGTTTTTAAGGAGATCACAAAATCGAAGTGAAGTTTCTATCATACAAGTAAGTACTCACTAAAAGCTAGCAGAAGAATCAGAGAAGTATAATGTCTGATTGGTTAAGGTGTTCCATCCTTTGTGACTTTAAGTGCTAACTTTTAGCAAGTTTGAGCAGCTCTTGGTGAAAAAAGTATGTGCTGCTGTAACAAGAAAAAAAGTCAGAGGGCATAACTCAAAAGAATTATTTCTTCTCTGATTCTGGTTTAAATCTTAGAACTGACTTCTTTCTGTCAATGTTCTCATTTTAAAGAGCACCACTACAAAATACTCTTAGAACCAATTATAAACAGGTGACCTACAAATAATAGACTAAAAATTACAACCCTTTCATTTTTTAATTACAGTCTTTTCATTCTATTCTAATATTGTCAAGTTTTACTTAAAATTTCTTTAAAGCATTTGCTTGCTTGAATTAGTTCTCTGCTATTCAATCTTGAAGAGATTCAGGACAGAGCCAAGTACAAGTTGGCATGACTTTTTTTCCTTCCTCAACTTAATTACTTAATGGCAATGGAAATCAAGATAATTAAAATTCAAGTAATTATATTCATGTAGCATTTATAAACTATACTGAGTAAAATAATAAGTAATGGACTTGGAATCAGAGGACCTGAGTTCAAATCCTGCCTGTGCCACTTACTATTTATATGACTTTGAATATATGACTTACATCTTTCTGGGCCTCAGTTTCCTCAACAATAAAATTTGAGCCCAGCCTCAGGTTTATTCCAGAAGATTATTTTTATGTAAATATGTGATAGGAAAGAAAAGGTCTCATTAGATTTGTTCTATGCTAAATTCTTTATACAGAGAGCAAATTTCAGATGAATACTAAAGTTTTGTCTAGTAAGGCAGGCTAAAGATGATAATCATACTGAAGTTTGTGATTTTATTGATATAGGGAATTCCCAATGAAGAAACTCTCTTGACTGAAGTAGATCAGCAACTGCTCTGCAATTTATAGTCTTAGAGAGCTGTCTATAGCCTTGAGAGGCTGAGAAACCTGCCCAGATTGTAAGTAAGATTGTGTTCATAGTCTGTACTGGAACAGTACAGTACTTGATTCCAAGATCAGTCCTCTATCCACTAGGCCATGCTGCTCCTCAAAAAAGACAATTAAAGGTTCAAAAAAACAAGACCTAACAAAAGTAAACAAATATTGAAGGACTCCTATGTTTCAGAGATGGAGTTGAGTGCTAAGGGATGTAACAGTGAGTGAGATATTTCCAGATTCTCCCATGGAACGGAAAATGTCTGAGTCTTTCCACCTTGGACCACTCTATCCTTAAATCATGAGGGCAGTGGTTGTCATGGGCTCACTTGGAAAGTTTTTGGACATGGAAAACAGGGAAGAAAGACAGGGAGAAGGGTTACTTCATAAGTAACCTATCATACAAAATAAAATCAGAGAATTGCATGAGAAGTATGAATAAAGTGTTACAAGAGAGGAGAGTCATTTGGCATTGAGGAAAAAGAATGAACAAAGACATAGAGGTTGGAAAACAGAGGCAGGTACATTTTGTAGATTTGGTTTTTTAAAAGTTGCTATTAACTACTGCCAAGTCATAGACTAGAGTTTGGGAAATAATGTTATAAAGATGACTGGACCTGGGTTCAAAAGACTTAGACTTGAGAACCCCATTCTTCAACGTAATTAACCTTGTGACTTTGGCCAAGTCACTTCCTAAATCCTCTGAACCTCAGTTTCTTCATCTGTAAGAGAGTTTGATTAGATGAGTTCTGAGGTCCCTTTCAACTATAAATCTTATTCTCTTTTAACTTCTACTTGGGCTACAGAATTGTAAACCATATAACTCCATATAAACATGTGAGTTATCATTATCAACAATAGCAGTACTTGTACAAAAATAACAATAATGATAAACACAGAATCGTACTAGCAATACTACAGAACCTAAGTGCTACGTGAAGAAATTTTCTTGGGAAAAAATGTATTCAGAGTTCTGACTTGGGATGTCAGGTCAAAGTTTCTCTCCACTGCAAGTGATCCACAGACATTCCAGCAAAGTGGGTATGAGGGCTGGATGCTTTCCAGCAGGTGAAGATGGTGTCTGCAGGAGCAAGGGTCAGGCCTTCTGAGCCCTAGTATGACTACCACATTGGCACTTTTCTTTCCTTTAGCTGTTGACTGTTATTGAACTCACCTACTTCCCTCTTTACTGTTGTCTGTTCCCCTAAGTTAACCTTTCTTTTCTGGGAACCCTAGAGACTAAAAAAAACATCTTACAGTTTTTCCCCTATAACTGAAACAACCATACAAGCCCCCTGGGGTTTTCTAAGGTTTTTCAAATTTGTTAACAATAAGAAACAGAGAACCACTAAACAAACCACCTTGAAAAAGTTATCGCCTGTCCCCTTTCACTTGGCATTCCTAGAGAAAGACAAAAGACACAAAATGAGACAGGTGAGTCTCTGAGAATTGAAAAAAGCTCAAGTGAGATTTGTTTACTGTCCAGAGGAAGTTCTAGGGTTAATTCTGCAGATTCTGGGTGTTTTGTCCCAGAACAAGAAAGGGACATGCCATAAATTGAGGTGAGGCAGGACAGTGAGTTCCTGTAGCCATCTGGCTGGGATAGTTATTCCCTGGCAACTGTTTGTCTAAAAAGGATGTGTGTATGTGTGTTTTCATACACACACACATACACTATGGGCATAGTTGGTCAAGGCCTACTTGCATATAAAATAACTTATACTATGCTATTGTTTCTTAGTAAGTAGTCCTGTTAAGTGTTCCCTCATGGAAGTCCTTCTGAAAAACAAATGGACTTGTATTTAGTTCATCAAAACACCAACCCCAGTACTGGCTGCTTTTGCTTACCTGGTAATTAAAATATCTGCATGTAAAATAGTGATTTCTAAAGTACTTCACAAGTCTGTTCTCAAGATAAGGCATAAAGCTATACTAAGCTTTGTTTATGCCATTGAATTGTTTAACAAACAAATACAGTTAAGACCCCACCCCCCACCCCGTGCTCCAACACCAAATCAGCAGAATATCCTCACTTGAGAAGGCCATATTATTGATGTTTTATTATGTATGAAGGATTTTCACAGACAAGATGGTGACCAGAGCCACAGCAACTAAGGATGGGTCGAGAAGAAGTAGGATGAATGTAAATCTCCTATCAAGTCATGGTGCCTTTTGCAAAATGTGTACATTGAATCACCTAAATCTGAATGGGTCAAACACAGACACACCTCACTGAGGGAGTACATGGCTGACACTACTTGCTTACCAAATTTTATTTACAGCAGAAAGGAAGAGGAGGCAGAAAAATGGCCATGACAGGTTTCTTCTATTCAACCTCACACGTGTTTCAAGCACTTACTATTTGTAGAATGGGGCAGCTATGTAATATAGTGGAGAGAGGGTTGGATCTGGAGTCAGGAAGAACTGAGTTCAAATCTAACCTCAGACACTTACTGTGTGACCCTGGGCAAGTCACATAACCTTGCTTGCTTCAGTTTCTTCATCTGTAAAATGAGTTGGAGAAGGAAATGGTAAACCACTCCAATACCTTTGCTAGGAAAACTCCAAATGGGGTCAGGGAGAGTTGGACACACAACTGAAATGACCCAACTACAACAACAAAATTGTGCAACTGTTGGGGAAGATACAAATCAAACATCCAATCAATAAGCATTTATTATATGCCAGATAGTGAGGATTCAAATACAGAAGTGAGACAATTCCTGCCCTCACAGAGTTTACATTATCCTGGGAAGTGATGAAGGGGAATACCTCTCCACAAATTAAGTAAATACAGGATTTGAGATCACTTTAGGTATGAGGCATAGCCTGCACAAAGATATGGAGAAAGGAGATGGAATGCGGGACATCAGGAACAGCAAGTAAGCAGGTCTGCTTGAAATAAAGGATGCATGAGGGGAGTGATGTGTCATTAGCCTGCAAAGAGAACCTGGAGTCAGAACATTAAGGGTTCTAAAGGTTAAACAGAAGAGTTTTTCACTCTTTTCTAGTGGACAATGTGGAGTCACTGATACATTTTGGACGGGGGAAGTGACATATTCAGATGTTCATGCTAAAGATATCACTTTGGCATCTGTGTGAAGGATAGATTTGATTGGGGAAACATGGAGACCAATTAGGAGACTACCGCAAGTCTAGGGGAGAGGTAAGGAGGGTCTGATCTGCAGCAGTTGTGGAAATAAGTGAAGAGAATAGGGATGAGAGATGCAAAGGGGGTGGGATTGACAAGACTGTAAAGATCCAACATCATTAGCAAAAAGAAATATAATCACCTTCTGCTTATTCATAGGCCACTTCTGGTCTGGCAAGCATTTTATTTCCCCTCTTTTTTTAAAGAAGCTCTTGCTTCTTGGTCATTTCCCTCCTCATTAGCCTATCCGGCCGAAAGGCAGAAGAAGGGGGAAAAATGAATGAGAAATCTAATCGGCTCTGGTACAAGGCCTGGTGGGGAGAATGTTGGAAGTATTGACTCATCAGTCCCCTTCACACCTTAACGAGGTTTGAGAATTGTCTGTGAATTTCAATCATCTATTCTAGTCTGATCCCATGGTTACCATGATAACTGTGAGTTTGGCTATGAGTCCCCAGCCTCAATCTTTACATTGTTCTGTCACCATAATTCAGGGAGTCTACAAGGAGAGCAAATATAATTCTTTTTTTTTTTTTAAAGCCATTCTAGTTTATGGTAAAACTAATTGAAAAGACTATGTGCTGACACAAGGAAGTCTTTGCCTGTCTTTGAACAAAAGGATAAAGCTGAAATTATTGCTGTTTAAGGGGATTTTTAAAAGGACATGTGACAGAGAAATAATAATAGCTTATAAATATAAATATACTTATACACAGACATGGAGTTCTATTGCTTACAAAGTGCTTTTACATACATTATTTCATTTGCTCCTTGCAACAGCCTTACAAGATTAGCTTAGTGCCTGGCACACAGTAAGCACTTAAATGAATATTTGTTTTGTATCTTCCTTCCAGACAGGGAGTGGGATGAATATAATTCTTATTTAACAGTACCTAAGAGAAGTTAAGCGAATTGTCCAAAGTCACAACGCTTCCCCCACATAGCCTCCTGAAACCTGCATAAACCTCAAACTTCTTTTTTTCTCTAAATACCAAATTCTTCTTGGAAGAGGTAATTGATAACCATAGCAAAGAAAGTGTGGATCATAGCCCATATGTTAAATCTCTACCCCCAGTTATCAAGCTCTTGTTATCTCTTCTTTTATTTCTATAGACCTAGATCATTGGATGGAAAATGGGGCATCAGGATTTCTATGACCTAAAATAACAGCCCAGAATTTTCCTATGAGTAGCACAAATGCACTTGGTGCTCTCCTCTGTCTTTCTCCACTCCTCTATCTCTGTCTCTCTCATATCTGTGGTTCAATTTCTGAAGAGACAAAGAAGAAAGAGGGTTTAAGAAAATAGGAAATGAGTAAAATAAACTTTCTCTAACAATTATACTTTGAAGGAAGAGCTATTTACAACCAAAAGGTTTAAGGTTTAAAGCCTTAAAAACCTTGATGTCAAAGGCAAAAATGCATCAAGGTGTTGGACTGTTCCTTTTCATTTATGGTGTTTCTGGTGAATTAATGGATCATTTTCCTGTAATTTGCTATCAAATTCCTCTCCTATAGAATAGTTTTATGTTTTTGTTTGATTGTGACATACATTACAAATGAAATTGATGATACTGATGATGAAGATGACAGCAATAGATTTTAGGCTTTATAGGGACTCATGAAGCAGCTTCGGTAGAGAACTAGATTTGCAGTTAGGGGGGCTTGGGTTCAGATCATGCCTTTAACACATGACTAAAAGAAGCTGCCTATCCTTCAGAAGCCTTACTTTACCTCTCTTTAAAATAAGGATGGGGCGACTAGATGGCGCAGTGAATAGAGCACCGGCCCTGGAGTCAGGAGGACTTGAGTTCAAATCCAGGCTCAGAAACTTAACACTTACTAGCTGTGTGACCTTGGTTAAGTCACTTAACTCCAGCTGCCCTGCCTTTTCCCCTCCAAAATGCAATAAAGTAAAATAAGGATGATATTATTTGTACTACTTTTCTAAAAGGCCTTTCAAATGAGAAGATGTATATAGAGATACTCTATATTATAGTCATTATAATTATGTTATAGTCATATAAATATTATGATGATGATGATATATAGAGGGCAAGAAACATGGCAATACTAGAGGAGATACTCTTTTTCTCTCTCCCTCTTCTCTCTCTGTCACTGAGAAAATGATTTGATTCCTCAGAAGTATCTAACCAATTTCCGAAATGGAAAAAAAAAAACCCCACACCAGATACCCTTTGGATACCCAAACTGCACAACCAGCATTTGTAAGACCAACTACAATTCTGGATTCTCTCATCTAAAAAAATATGCTTGGAATAAACCCACTCAGCTTCACTGCTGAACTACAATCTGTGAACGAGGCATGCTACCAAAATATAAAATGTGTCACTCGAGAAACACTCCTTCCCTTCAAAGTCACTAAATACCAAAGAAGAAAAATATCACTTATGCTAAAAAGTATAAACCATCCATAGCAATAAGATGATTACATTTACATTTTGTGTTCACATCTTCTCGTCTCTGCCTCATAACAACCCTGTAAGGTAGGTAGGACAGAGAGGAAACTCAAACAGAGATATTCAATGACTAGAGAAGCAGCATGTAGAATATATACTGAAATCGGAATTGGGAGGCCTGGATCTTTGCCATCAAGCAGCAATTTGCTAATTCTATCCCAGTATTTGTTTGCCAGGTACCCTTTTCCCCGAAGGGATGGGGACTGGACTTCCTGGGACTGAGAGGATGCCTGTTCCAGCACAGATTGGATTAGCTGACCCATTAGGTACCATTCCACCTCAGAGATTTTGTTGTTCATTTGTTGTAGTCATAGCTAACTCTTTGTGACCTCATTTGGGGTTTTCTTGGCAAAGATACAGGAGTAGTTTGCCAGTTCCTTCTTCAGCTCATTTTACGATGAGGAAAGTGGGGTTCACTAAACAGAGAAGTGAAGTGAGTTACTCATGGTCATACAGCTGCTTTGTGCCAGCAGAGCGACTCAGACTCAGTTTCCCATCTCCAAGTCTGGTCTTCTCCACAATGTGTGTTCTTTAGCGTACCATTCTCTCTAATGCACTGACACGTCGAGCAAATTGCCCCATTCTCTGGGCCCTGATTTCCTCACTAGCCAAATACAGGGTTCTTTTTCAGTTCTACCTATAACTTGAACAAGGTCATAAAAGTAGACCATAATGACCCTGGGATAAGAACTCAGGTTATGGATCCTTACTTTTACCTTTTTGCTTTACTTCAAAGAGTAGGTGACTTTAATGGTGTGCATAGTTCTTCCACTGATGTACATGGCCAGAAGCATGGCTGCCAAGAGAGATGACTTCTTTGATCTAAGGAACTCTTATCACTCCACTATGGAGAAGGACTAGATAACACAGCAGAGAGGTTGTGGTGCTCAATATATTAGCTTTACTTGGATAGAAACTTGAGACTAAGTTAGAAGTCCTGTTCATTTGATCTGGATAGTAGCAGGAGGTGATACTCTCCTAACTTAGTCTGGATCTAGATCTGGGTCACCAAAGATGAGCAGATGTAAGAAATGGGACATCCGCTTTTCAACTCTGCTCCTGTGCTCTGTAGGAGAGATACCCCCCCACCCCCCATCTTTCTTCCCAAATAAGACACTCCGAGAGCCTCCTAATTAAAGGAAAATCCATGGTTGCTTCCTTTTGCCCTTTTTGTATTTGTTTCTATATCTTGTATGTATAGCTTCTCTAAAGATGGACTGGTCCTTCAGAAGAGGGCATGTTATACACAACAGCCAAATTAATGTAAACAGTATACAAACAGATGGAAGGCAGGAGCTCTGCTTTATCTCCTGACCCGTCTTAGACCACTAGTTTTAACCACAAGTTGGGTTGGAAGAGAAACAACTCACAGCTTAATAGTCTTTTGATAACTGAAACTCAATTCCTGTATATATATTATACATAAGCAAAATTACTACAGAGGAGAAAGACTGGAGTTCTAAATTATCCCTCTGCCACTTACTATCCATGTGATCTTACTTAACCCCTCTGGGATTCACAGCTTACTCATCTATGAAAAGAGGGGGTTAGCCTAGATGGCCCTGAAGGTCCTACAAGCTCTAGGAAGTAAGAAAGGGAGGGAACAAGCATTTTCAAATGCCTAGAATGTGCTAAGAACTTCTTCACAAATATCTCAGTTGATCATCACAAGAACCCTGGGATATAGGTGTTGTTATGATCCCCATTGCATAGTTGAAGAAACTGAAGCCAACAGAAGTTAAGAGACTTACCTGGGGTCACATGCATTGGATAAGGCCACTTCCTGGTCTGGATTCAGGAAGACTCCTCTTTCTGAGTTCAAATCTCACCTCTGACACCTACTAGCCATGTGACCCTAGGGCAAGTCACTCCATTCTGCCTCAGTTTCTCTTCTGTAAAATGGGCTGGAGAAGGAAACAGGAAACCACTCCAGTACCTTCCAGGAAAACCCCAAATAGAGTCATGAAGTTCTGGATGTAACTGAACAAATAATTACTCTTAGCGATTCCAGGTCCTCTATCTACAATGCCTTTAGCTCCATGATCCTATGAAATATCTGTGTGTATGTAAATATATTATGAATGTATGTTAGATTGTAAATTCTTTGAGAGCAGAGACTCTTTTTTCTTTCTTTCTGTATCCCCAGTACTTGGCACTGCTATGCCTGGCACATGGTAGGCACTTAATAAACATCTGAATTGAACTGAACATATATTATACATCTATACGTGTGATAAACACACACCCACATACAGGTGTAAAATAGAACATATGCTTCTGTTTTGTAATGGTCAGAGTGGGAAGGAAAGGGCACTAAAGATGTGACCCAGGGTTTAGTTTCAGCCCAGTCACTACTAAGCTGTGGGAAAACAAAGGAAGTTGCTTCATACCTTGAGCTGTAGTTTCCACATTTATAAAATAAGAGTTCACAGGACGTAAGGGACAGGGGTCCCATACCTCTCAACTCTAATTAATGTAACTGACAATATGCTCTATGCTCGGGTACCTGTGAGATTGCCTCTTTGATTGAATTACAGAGTCAATCAACCATGGACATAACACTGGGTGTGAAGAAAACCTGGACATCTCTATTGAATCAATCAACCAGAGGTGGAAATTAGGTACAAACTGAATGAAAGAAAATGATACCATATAGGAAATGTCTTTTGGTTGGTTAAAGAAAATCAGTTATGTGCTTTGGGGGCTGGATAAAACAAGCAAGTCATTTAGGGTTCAGTAGTTCCCTGCCAAGACCTTGAGAAGGAATAGCTGGGGATAGAGGGTGAGAAGAGAGTTCCTGTCTCCTTCCCTCGATCAGATGACAACCTTGTGAACTTCAAAGGGTGTGAAGATTGGGACCCCTTTCAGAGTTGGCAGGAGTATCCTTAGAAGAGCAGTGGCTAACAGCAGTGTCTGTAGTAAGAGCTGAGGACAAACCAGGCACAATGAGGAAAAGAAGTCATAGGACACTTCAAGAGTATTGGCACTTGGAGAGTCCAGAAAATAGCTACACACACCTCAGGAAGTTTCATGAGCACTCCCCAAAGGAAGAAAAGGGCTTCCAATCAGGAGAAATTAGATTTACCTGCTTGTAGCAGCAAGCACCCCAAGCGTCCTCAGGGTTTGCAGCTACCACAGGTTCTTGGATCTGCTTTGTTAAAGGAAAGCGACTCAAAATGGGTTAACAAGCTTACTTTAATCAGTCAGACATATATCATTTACCTTGTTCAGGAGAAAAGGTCAGCACCCAGAACTTCAAATTATACAGGCAGAATTATCAAGACAGAAACAGATCAAGTAGACAGATTTCCAAACTGTCCAACCATTACATCCATACCCAGTCAACATCTGGGTTTCCACATCTGGGTTTTTCAAAGCCAGGGGACTCAACAACGGCTTCCCAGAATTCAGATCAAATCACAGAACACTTCTCAAAGTGAGTCCCCAAAACAAAGCTACACATCAGGGCTTATATAGCCTTCTCCTGGCTCAGAGAATGTAACAACCTTTTGGACCCACTGGCCAATCAAAAAGAATCTACTGAAAAACAAGCCTCCCACCCCAGGCTTCAGGTGCACTTTAGCCTAGGGGCAGGGAAGATCTTCCAAATTTGCATTCCCATTACACTGCTTTGAAGCATGCCCTCTAAACTTGAGCCCATAAGTCCCAGAGACTTTGCATGTACAAGGGAAGAATGTGTCAGATTTGGGGGGGGGGTATTTTTGTACTAACTGTTGATAGTTGTACCAACTAGTAAATGTTCCTTTCTAAAAGCTACTTGAGTATGACTGGCTGATAATCAAAGGGGAATATATCAGATGGGGGCTTGTCTGGGAATATATCAGATGGGGGCTTGTGAGTGACAACCCAAACTTGTGCCTAGAAGCACGAGGGGAGTGGTAGACACTGCCCTCTGGATATCAAATCTGCAGTGGGAGTAAGCATTGGGAGAGTGATTTTAGAGTGGATGCTACATTCTCATGGGAATTATTGCTTGAGGAGGGCTTAAAGAGCTAATTCACCTCCCTCATTTATAGATGTGATAATTGAAGCCAGGAGAGGCTAAATAAACTGCCCAAAGTAATAAAGGAATAAGTAGCACAGCCAAGATTCAAACATAGGTCTTTTGACTTCAGAATATATGTTGCTTTTTCTACTATACTGTGTTACCTCTTATGGTTAGACTAGATGAATACCAAAGTTACCACCTTACTCATGGAATACTGTATGACCTTCTAGTTGGTCCCTCTGGCTCATCTCTACCCATTCTAATATCTCTACCACTCAATTATGAAAGTGATTTTTTTCAAACTATATCATGCCCCCCATCATGCCTCCTATTATCTTTAGGATAAAATATGAACTCTTCTATTTGGCTTTTAAAGTCACAATCTGACTCCAGCCTATCTGTATAACTCTTCATGCATTCAGGAGTCCAGCCAAACTGACCTTCACGCTATTCCTCATACATGACACTTGAACTTCTGCATCCCAGCTCCCCACCCCCTCCATACCTGCAATATTCAACATTCTTATCTACAGTTGTTGAAATGCAAGGTTTTCTTCAAGCCTTCTCCAAAATTCTAGTGCCTTCTCTGTCAAGCCTACTTTGTATTGTGTATGTGTGTGAACATTTTTGTGTCTAATGGCTCCCCGATAAAATACAAGCTCCTTGAAGTCAGGGACTACTTATTTTTGCCTTTCTATCTACACTGCTTAGTACATTGTAGGCACTTTAATAAAGTCTTATTGGTTGATTCCTCTATATTCTATTTTATTTCCTTCTGAAATAGTTCATATCTAAGGCCACTGGTCATCAACTTTAGAACATGACCCAAATCAAGAAACACTGAGAACCTACTCATTACTTTTTGGAAAAAAAAGACCTGGGTCCTAACCTTTCCACCAAACAATGAAAACAGAGTTGGTGGTAGAATAGTTGCCAATAGTTTCCAGGATTACTGTCTAACTCATCTATAGTTACAATGAAGATGACAACAAGGCCTTCTATTAGCAATAGTGACTCAAAGATGTACCAACCAGTTATAAGCTTAGCCATTACAGTGGTTTCCACTGATGTCCAAATGGGAAACCCAGTAGCTTGAGATATACACTCACATAGGCTATAAATTAAGCAAACATGTGTATGAGGGAGGGAGGGAGGAAGGAAGGAAGGAAGGAAGGAAGGAAGGAAGGAAGGAAAGAAGGAAGGAAGGGAGAAAGGAAGGAAGGAAGGAAGAAGGAAAGAAGGAAAAAAAGGTACTGTGACAATCTGGATATGCCAGTTTCATCATTAAAAAATAATTAAGGTCATCGTATTTTAATGGTGTTTTATGTATTCAGGTTGCAAAGCTTCAATGTAGTCTAATGTAGGGTTGCAATAAAAAAAGAAACCAGAGACCATTGATTCAGGCATTTCTAAATGAGTCAATGTCTTTGAATGTTTAGGCTTCAGGATACCACTCTTTCTCCCTATTTTCTCAATCTCTCCATCCCATGTCAGACAGTCTCTTTTAGGATCACATTAAAATGGCAAGAGTGTGAAACAGTCCTTCAAATAACTGTTTTCTTTTTTTTTCTGTAAAACTTTCAACGTGTTCACTAGAATTCTCCCTGGAGAATGTGGGTAAGGAGATATATGATGCTACAGTAAGCCTGAAAGCACTGCATTTTCATTTCTTCACATTTACTGTTAGAGAAACCCGGGGAAAGTTTAAAAAGATATTTGAAGAATTAGATTTAATTTTCTGGCAAGTCAATCCCCACTTCCCAGATGTAGGTAATGACCTGCATGTAATTCCCTTTTGTACAAACTTAAGTTTACTTAGAAGAAAAAGCCACTGGGGCTAGAACTATTTAGTTGAGAAAAAGGAAATAGTATTTAATTACAGCAACAGTCATATGTCTTAAGAGTGGGTCTCCAGCTGCAAACAGTGGGCAGGGAAACTTTTATGTAAAATCAGATATGAAATGATCAGGTTTTCTAGAAGGTATTTCTTGCCGTGAGTAATACTGATTGCATGCTTTCACCCAAACTGAGTCCAGCTAAGATTTTCTTGGGAGTGCTAATGGGATTTGACTAGCAAAGCCCTATTTGCCCTCCTCCAGAAAACTACAGGTAGAGGTATTTTTATCTATATCTTAAATTAATACCAAAAAGATAACTTCAAAGAAACCTTGCCCCCAAATCTAATAAAATAAAAATAAAAAATGAAACACTCTTCAGACTTGATGTGTTCCCTGTGAATTTCTATTTGTTATCAACATTCTCCTATCTCCTCTCCTCCCACTGTCCCCCCCCCCCCAAGTATTTTTTTAAACCACTGTCTGTCATTCAGATTTCCAAGGGAAACAAAACATGGTGGTAGGTGGCTGAAGAGGGATGTGGGGAGGGAGGTGAGACAGAGTTCATCCTTTTGTCTCAATCTAAAACTGGGCAGGACTTTCCTAACTTTAAAAGAAACAGGCATACCAACCAGAAGGGCCAGAGTTAAGCCCTTTTCTTCCATATCACTCTCAGCTCCTATGTCATCTACTATGGGAAACTAACCATTATACCCATAATTATTATCGCTCTCTTCCTAATCCTCTAAGTATAATGTATATTCTTATCTCTTTACATGTTGTATTCCCCTAGTGTGAAGTTAGGTGGAGCAGACTGCTGGGCCTGGAGTCAGGAAGACCTAAGTTCAAATTTGGGTTCAAATACTTTTGAGTTGTGTGACCCTGAGCAAGTAATTTTAATCCTGTTTGCCTCAATTTCCTCATCTGTAAAATGAGCTGGAGAAAGAATGGCAAACTATTTTAGTATCTTTGCCAAGAAAACCCCAAATGGGGTCATAAAGAGTCGAACATGAATGAAAATGACTAAACAATAAAAACAACAATCCTGTTAGTAGAATGTAAGCTCTTTGAAGGCAAGAACTTTCAAAAATTTTTTTTGTCTTTATACAAAGTGCCTAGCATAGTGCCTTGAATAGTGGAGGTTGCTAGATGAGAGGCTGACCACCAAGTCTGAGTTTTTTAACTATACCATTCTGAGTGAATACTGGTGATGTTATTGAGCCATCTTGACCTCCTAGGTTTAAGACCACACACTGGTTTTTTTTATGGTTGAGAGTACTGATTTGGAGAACTCTAATCTTCTGCCTACCTACATATATGTTATCATACCTACTACCACCACCAGTGACTTCCACCAAATTTGACTGGAAAAATGAATTATACACCAAGAGATTAGGCAAGGGTTCAAAATTTGACTACAAATTGACTGCACAGGATAAAATCAAATCTCAAAGATTTAACTCATTCCCGAAGCTACAAATGACTAAAAGTTTAGTGACAGCTTTAGATAAAAATGTGCAGTAAGTTGTGAATGGAACAGGAGTCCTTGTTATTATCTATGTGTGCTAAAGGTAATTGTCATGAACTTCATGAATTGTAATATGTATTAGTCAGAAAGGTTTTTAAAAAGAGAATAAATAACTGGTGTCAAATACTATTTTTAATCTCACTGAAAATTGAGATTAAACATTAAATGAAGGGATTATTCTATCTACAGTAGGGAATAAATAAAGGTACCACAGAATCTCAGAACCTGGTGAATTTTTTCTTTATTTTGTCTCTGTGGCTTAGAGAATGGGTGTTAGGAAATACAAATCAAATAGGAGAGAAAACAGGCTAACAAAAATAAAACCAAAAAAGGGTAAATTTCATTCTCTCAGTTAAAAAAAAATCACTATCTCAAAAATTACTAATGCTCAAATCTAACTGCCAAATCTAGTGGTTTTGTTTCAATCATCATCCTTCTTGACCTTTCTTCAGCCTCTATCGCTGCTGCTCACCTTTTTTCCATAATACTTTCTTTTCTTTAGGGTTTATTGTGACACGGCTCTCTCCTGGTTCTCCTTCTAGCTGAATGGCTACTTTCTCTCAGGGTCCCTTTCAGGATCTTCATCCAGGTTATGCCTACTAACTGTGGCTAGACCCCAAGACTGTCCTTTCCTCTTTTCTTTTCTCCCTCTATAGTATTTTCCTTGGTGTTCTCATTAGCTTCCATGGACTTGATTATCATCTCCATGCAGATAAGCTTCATATTTATTTAACTAGCCCTAACCTCTCTCTTGACCTTCAGACTTGCATCTTCAACATCCTGCTAGGAAATATCTAACTAGAAGGTACCTTCCCCTCCTACCTTGTCACAGTGGAGGGGCTTGTGTAGCCCAATGAAGCTATGAGCTATGCCATGCAGAGTTACTTAAGACAGACAGGTTATAGTGGAAAGTTCTGACAAATTTAAAGAAATTAATTCAGGCTATTTACTGGAAGGTCAAATACTGAAGCTGAAATACTTTGGCCACATAATGCGAAGATGGGACTCATAGGAAAAGACCTGATGTTGGGAAAGTTTGAGGACAAAAGGAAAAGGGGATGGCAGAGGATAAGATGGACAGACAGTGCCATGGAAAGAATGAAAATGAACTTGGACAGACTTTGAGAGACAGTGGAGGATAGAGGGACTGGGGTGCTATGGTCCATGCAGTCACAAAGAATCAGACATGACTGAACAACTCATCAGCAACAACAAACTGCATGGGGCCCATAAACATCTTATATTCAACATATGTAAAGCTGGACTAGTTACCCCATAAACTCTCTCCTTCTAACTTCCCTGTTACTGTCAGGAGCCCTACCATACTCCCAGTTACGCAGGCACAAAACTAGGTGGCACCCTTGAATCCTCACTCTCACTTTCCATATCCAATAAGTCGCCAAGTTCTATTGATTCTGCCTTAACATCAATTGTATATGTCCCCTTCTTCCCTCTGACACTGCTGCCATCTTGTGCAGGTTTTTACCCTGCCTGGACTATTCCAACAGAATTCTGATTTGTTTACCTGCCATAATTCTCTCCCACTCCAGTTCATTCTCCATTGACAAATTGATCTCCCCAATCTGCAGGTCTGACAATGTCATTCCTCTTTCCTCCCATTCCTCAGACTGTCATTTTCACTGGTCATCTCCCTTCCCCAAATCCCCTCCTTCATCTCCATTTCCTGACTTTCTCTGAGCCTCAGCTACCACCTTCTGCAGGAAGCCCCTCTTGAGTCCCCTTTAATACTAATGACTTTCCTCTGCTGATTGTCTCCAAGTTATCCTATTATATGCCTGCTCATTGACTGATACTTCAAAGACACTCTTTTTTTTAAAAGCAATTGGGGTTAAGTAACTTGCTCAAGGTTACACTGCCAGTTATTTCTGGGTGTGGTGCTAAGTATCTGAGGCCGAATTCCATCCCCAGTGTGCCACACTCTTACTCGCTATGCTACCTGGCCGCCCCTTCAAAGGCACTTTCAAAAGACCATTACAATATTTCACTTTAACATAGAAAACCTGACCCCTGTAATGTTATTTCCCTTAAAGCCATACTTTCATGGGACCATTTTCCGATGTTTGGTGATATATTCTTATACCAAAGGAAGAGATGATACAACCACAGATTTAGGGCAAAAAGGGACCTTTTGGGGCAAGCTCCTCAGCTTCCAGAAGAAGGAATTGAAGTCCAATGAAATAACGGTCACAAAGTGACTCAAGTCCTAAGTATAAGAGGTAGGATATGAACCTGCTACCTCCAATTTGAAATCCTGGATTCTTCCCACTATGATGCACTATGCAGGTTCATAGGACTATTATGTCCCATGGATGGAGGATGCTAGAATCCCGAACCAAAGAATATTCTAAATGAAAAATGTACTCTCAGTCATCCAATGAAATAATACAAAAATTCTCTTAAAGGACTGATCTCATGAACTAGTAACATCTGTTTTTAATCATGGGATCTGGTAATGCAAATAAGTTCTATGTGGGCTCATGAAGACATGTCCAGGTGCTGGAAGGGCACAACCACAAACCCAGGTTACCTAAGTAATACATGTTGATATTACTGATAATGATTCCTGGCAGCTCTGATCATAAATAGATCGGGGCCAATAGAAAGACCAGTAGTCATCCATGGATTGTAAGGAAGTCACCTTCGAGGAAGGCCTCCAGATAAGAAGAAAAAAACACTTTGAACAGGTTGCAGAAAGAGTGGAAATTTGAAGATCAAAAAAGTCAGTGTAGAGTTGTTTTGATAGGCTCAACTTTTTTTTTTTTTAAAGCAATCAGGGTTAAGTAACTAGCTCAAGGTTATATGGCCAGTTATTTCTGGGTGTGGTGCTGAGTATCTGAGCCCAGATTTGATACAGGTCATCCTGACACTGGAGCTGATGCTCTTACTCGCTGTGCTACCTGGCCGCCCCGATAGGCTCAACTTCTGATCCTGATCAATGTGAAAGAAAAAAAAAAAACTCAAGCAGGCTTGGGAAAACTAAGGCATTCCTTATGAACTGAGTTATGTTTGCCCATAAAGGATCCGGTAAAACTCTAAAATTAAAGCAGGCTAGGAAGGGGAGAGCAATCCTACTGTATCTGCTGCAGTGGCTGGCAGAATCAATGGTTTGGGGCCAGGGATGTGTATTAACTCTTCATATACATTAGTGAACTGTCCTGTCCCCATACCAGATTAGGGAAGGAGCTTGGGCTATATATGTGGTCTTCTCTGGAGACTCAGTGGTCTTGGTTATTCAACCATACTTTCTTCCAGGGGAGCAGTTCAGTTTGCTGCCAGGTATGAGGATTAAATAATCATTTGGAATAGGTTACATTCTGAATAAGCATATTAAACACATGGATTTTCCTGCAACATGTAGGGAGCAAAACCAGAGAATGCAGTTTATCATAACATAGTACATTTTAAAAAGTAGAAAATAAAAAAAAATAATTTAGCTGCACATGTTATTACAAATCAGGCAAAAGAGGATTCTAACTAATCAGAGACAAGTGCTAGTAAAATTTCTTTTTTTGAGAAACAGACACAATATCTTATTTACAAGTTGCTTGGATGATTCACAGTCAGGCTATTTCACCAAAAGACCCATCCATTCTACTTGATAGGTGCTATGTTAGTGCATCATGTACAAGTTACATACATTTAAAAAATTACCACTATGTACAGCTTGGGTTCCTTCATGTAATACAAATTTAACATGGAAGTTCCAACCCTGCCCTATTTGCCTTTTTCTCTCTCTGGCCTTCCTTTTTGTTCTTTCCTGTTTTTTTCTTTTAAATGATTAATTGATAAATTTTTCTTTATTTTTAAAATGACTTTCATTTTTCCATCTAGTCTTCTAACCTCCCTTCCCCTCAAAAGAAATGTTTCCCCCAAAGAAATCAACACTTTGGCTGCATCTGAAAACATGCATCTTATTGGAAACCTCCAGGACATTATATCTCTGCTAAGAAAGTGGGAAGCAAGCAAGATTCATCATTAGTACTCAGGAGTTGTAACTGGACATTTCATTGATCACAGTTCTTAAAGTTTTTCACAGTTGCTTTTCTTTACAAGATTGTAGTCATTGTATAAATTGTTTTCCTAGTTCTACTCACTTCACTCTGCTTAAATTCATACAAGTCTTCCCTGCTTTGTCTAGATCTGTTTCTTTCATAATTTCAGTACAATTTTATGCCATTACATTCACATACTGTCATCTCTTAGCCATTCCCCCAAATATAATAGGCACCAAATTTATTTCCTGTTCTTTGTAAAACAAAAAATGTGCCAATAGATAATTTTTTTATGTGGGCCTTTTCCCTTTTTCTTTGATCTTTTCAGGGTCTAAGTCTAGAAGTGGTATCACTGGGTGAAGAATACGCACAGGTAAGTGGAATTTTGGGCATAGTACCAAACTGTTTTTCATTAGGATCACAAATTTAAAGTAAAGTTTGGAATTAGGGAAGGAACCTTATAGGTATTTTAGGTCATCCTTTTCATTGTAGAGATTAGGTAACTACGGCCCAGAGCAGTTTAAGGTGACTTACCAAAGGTCACACAGGCAGCGAGTTGTAGAGTCACGATTTGAACTCAGGTTTGGTGACTTCAAGTTAAGTGTGATATGTTGCCCCTGTCCCTGGAACATTTGGATCTCTTCTCAGCTTTAATAATGCTATGTTTGTGCAGTGGTCCTCTCATAGCCCTTTTAACAGCTGCCAATATCATTTTGGGGGGTCATTATTGAAAATCATAAAGTTGGGTATGAGGCCAATTATTGTAATGTGCATTTCTCTTTTTTGAAGTGATTCAGAGCATTTAAAACTATATTTATTCTTGAATATGCTTTTCTTGTTTTGAGAACTTGCTGATTCCTTGACCATTTATCTATAAATCAAGAATAGCTCTTCTTCATGTGTATTTGAATGCATTTCTATGTATCTTGCATACTAGACTTCTATACTACAAAGAATCCCCCACCCCAAGTTAACTGTTTTCCTTCTAAATGTATTAATTTTATTTGTACAAAAAACTTTTGAATTCTCTTCAATAAAATTGTCTTTTATTTTTTTGATCCTCATTGTCCCTTGTTTGTCAAGAACTCTTCTCATCTCTTCAGCTGTGAGAGGTAGCTCCTTCCTTGATGGTCTACTTTGTTTATGCTTAAACTGCTAGGTCTTGTACTCACTGGAGCACACGTGATTGTATGGTTTGAGATGGTGATCTAAGTCTACGATTTCTGGCTTTTCCAGCAGCTTCTGCTGAATTTTTAGTTACTACCTCAGTATTTGGAATCTTTGAGTTTTATCCAACAATAGGCCACTATGTTCATTTGCTTCCGGATCATGAGAACCTAATATGATACATTGATCAACTTAAAATTTTTAATCAGTACTAAATTGTTTTAATGATTACTACTTCGTGGTGTTTTTTAAGATCTTGTTAGAATCTTTTCTTTCCCACTTGTTTTTCATGATTTCCCTTGAGACTCTTGACTTTTTACTACTCCCAAAGAATTTAGCTATATTTTTAAGTTCTATAGAGTAAGTCTTTGGTATTCTCACCAATATGGCACTAAATCTATAAAATATCTTAAAGTGTATTGTCATTTTTATTAAATATGTATATATTATGTATATAGTTATAGTTATATTATACAGCATAACGATAAGCAGTTAAAAGCTATACAGTTATTTACTTCTATCTTTATTCCTGTAGTAACAATGGTTTATAGTTGTATTCATATAATTCTCATGTGTGTCTTGGCATCAGTATTAGACATCTTATATATTCAGCAGTTATTATGAATGGAATTGGTTTTTCTATCTCTTCCTGTTGGGTTTTGTTGTTAATATACAGAAAAGCTGACAATTTTTGTTGGTTTATCTTTATATTATGACTTTATAGAAATTATTAATTGTCGACCTTCCAGGCATCTAAGTAAATGATCGTATCATTTGTACCAAAAACAATATTTGTTTTCTATTTGCCTAGGTTTATTCCCTCATTTTCTTTTCTTTGTTGTATTGTTAAGAGATGCATTTATAGTACTATATCAAATAATTATGGTCATGATAAATATCCTTGATTTATTCTTAATTTTACATAAAAGGCCTTTACAATTTTTAACCATTACAGATAAGGCTAGCATTTGTTCTTAGATAGATATGATTTACCATATTAATAATTTTATTTATTTCTATCAGCACCATTGTGTAGTCAGCAGGGAGCCCATCTCATCTTTAAGGAACAAAGATCTGGGTTCAAGTCCTGACTTTGTCACATAATGGCTATATGACCCTTGGCAATTCAA
This sequence comes from Petaurus breviceps papuanus, assembly GCF_028583685.1. Classification (NCBI taxonomy): domain Eukaryota; kingdom Metazoa; phylum Chordata; class Mammalia; order Diprotodontia; family Petauridae; genus Petaurus; species Petaurus breviceps. Next base: position 8,394,447 of record NW_027187302.1, read on the forward strand.
TAACTTCTCAGTGCTCTAGGCATTTCTTCAGGACTATAAATTGCAGAGAGTGTACAGATTTGCAATAGTAGAAAGACCTTCTTCAACTGAGAGTACCCTATATCAATGAAATCACAAGTATAATCCCTATCCCATTAATTTCTATACTTTTCCTTTTAATATGAAAGGGTACTGAGTATTGTTAAAAATTTTTCTCTGCATTTCTTGATAAAATCATGTGATTTTTATTGTTTTTGTTATTAATAGGGTCTGTCATGTTTGTAGTTTTCCCTATTATTGAACTAATCCTACATTAATGGTATAAATGCAGCCTTGTCATAGCATATAATCCTTTAAAAATGTTGTTTTATCTCTTTTGCTAAAAAAATTGTATTTAATATTTTTCCATTGCTATTTATTTGGGATATTGGTTTACAGTTTTCTTTTTCTAGCTTCTCCCTTGTATATGTATCACTACTATAAATTGTTTCATTTGAAGGGTTTATTAGGATCCCTTTTCCTATTTTCATAAGCAATTTATGTAATACCAGAGGGAAGCCACTTGTAAATTTATTTGGTTGGATTTTTTTTTCCCTTTAGAAAGTTCCCTTATGGCTTGCTCAATTTTTTTTTCTTATGTTGAGTTAGGTTCATTGTTTTTTCTTCTGCTATTTTGGGTTTGTTCTAAATATTAACTAATATTAATTATTAATTTGGTTGGCATATAATTGGACAAAATAGTTTCCAACAATTTCTTTTTCATTTACTGTGAATTTTCTATGTTCATTTTTTTATATTAGCAATTTGATTTTCCCTTCTTTTTTTGATGGGACAGGTATCAGTCTAGCCAATAGTTAATTATATTGGTTTTATTTTTATCTTAAAGATAAATTAGAATTAGCTTCATTTATTAGTTTTATCTACCAACTGATTTTTAAAAAGGTTGCTTTCTTCTTTAGTTATCAGAATGTCTATTTTTGTGTTGTTTGGTTTTTGAATTTGTTATTTTTCTAATGCTTTTAGTTTCATGCTCAATTAACATAAAATTTCTAATTCATTACATCTCTAAATACTTCCATTAATAAAAGAGAGAAAACAGATAATTTAATTGGTCATCACAACCTCTGTTTGACTCAGTTTCTTCATCTGCAAAATGGGATAATAATAGCTACCCCCCAGAATTATTATAAGATAAAATGAGGGAGCTGCAAAATACATTGCAAACCTTAAACTAGTATAAAAATGCTAGCTATTATTGTCATAGTTTTGCTTTTCTATTTTTACTTTGATTTGTTTAACTTTTCCTTCAAGCACTTAGATGTTATTCAGTGCATATATACAGAGTATTGCTATTATTTCATATCTATGATGCCTTTAAGCATAATGCAGTTTCTCTTTATCTGTTTCAACCATGTCTATTTTTATTGTTGCCTTGCCTGAGATCATGATTGCCACCTTCATTTTTTAAAAAAGTTCACCTAAAGCATAATAAATTCTGCTCCTAGTTTTCCATTTTAACTCTATATGAATTTTTATGTTTCAGGCATGTTTCTTATAAACAAAATATAGCTGTTTTTTAATTCATTTATAGCTTTAAAAAATATTTGACTATCCTCTGTTTGATGGATGAGTTCATTCCAATCATGTTAATGGTTAACTGTCAATTGTATATTTCTCTTACTCCTGTCCCCCCTTTTTAATAAAGGGAAAGCAGTAAAGAGAAGGAATATGTTCAATAACAGCAATCTAAAAATGAAAGTCTGTTCCCCTCCTTCCTTCAACAAACCTAGACTCTGATCTCTTTTTAAAAAACTATTTCCTTCTTTTTTTAATTGCTCTTTTTGATTAGCCTCTGAAGCTACTGCTTGTTTTCTTTGTGACTCTTATCTTCTCAAATCTATTCTCTCTTTTATGTCCCCCTTTCCTTTTCTTGTCCCTATCTATATCCCTGGTTGTGTTTAAAGTATTTCTAGGTCAAATTTTCCCCCCTCCCAAAACATCCCATGTATTTGAAGATCCTTTGCCAGTTTCAGATAAGAATAAGTTTCATGAGATACCTCCATGTCTGCTATGTTTGTACACTCTTTTTCTTGAGCACCCTACTTATACAAAATAAATACTTCCTTATATTGTCTTTTCCTTCATGTATTCCTTCTACTCTCCCTTGCCCCTTTTTACAGCCAACAAAGCAGAACAAAATGGCATTTAGGTCTTATGTTTATCTTATTTAACTCCTTCTGTGAATTCATATTTTGAAAAGACACTTATCTCTTCCCCTCCATTAGAATGTAAGCACTCTATCATTATTTAGATCCTTACAATTGGTTATATATGTCTATAATATGTATGTATTTTAGGTTTCTCTTGATTTTTTTTTGCATTTAAAAATTTCTACTGAGCTCTGGTCATTTCATTAGCAATGCTTGAAAGACCTTTATCCTACTAAAGATCCATTCCCTCCTTGTTGCATTATACTAAGTTTTGTAGAGTAGTTATTCTTGGCATATATCTTTATCTTTTGCCTCTTGTAATACTGTAATCCAAAATTGTCTCTTCTTTAAAAGTAGATGCATCACATTCTTGTGTGATCATAACTGGGGTTTCCTAATAACTGAACCTCCTTTTTGGCTGCTTCTAGTTTTTTTTCCCTCTGACTTAGAAGGGTCTTGATTTGGGATATGATTATATATTTCTGCATATTTTCAGTTTGGAGTTTCTTTCAGATATAACAGGTGGACTCTTTCCATTTTTAATTTGTTTCTCATTCTAATAGATAAATGAAGTATTTATAATTTCTTTAAATATGATGTCCTTCTCTCTCCTCAATCTATTGTCCAGGTCAATTGCTTTATGTAGTAAATACCTTATACTAAAATTTAAAAAAAAATTTTGATTTTGTTTTAATATTTGTTGTCTCATGAAGTCTTTGAGGTCTGTCTGTTCCATTCTAAATTTTCAGAGAGTCTATTGTTACTTGGATAAGGTTTTTACTTTCTAGTCTAATATATTTATTCTCTTCCCACTGCTTCTTGTCAGAGCTCTTATTTTACTTACAATTTCATTTTTGATCTTGTTTCATTCCTTCTAGTCATGTTTTGCTCATTTCCTGAGACTCTGCTTGTGCCCACTGTTATTACTTACTGTTGTACTTACTGTTATTTTCAATCTGTTAACTTTAAGATCTTTGCTGGAATATATGTGGGAGACCTGGACTTCTCTTTTCCTATGTTACTCTATTTCTCTCTTGGGGGAGGGGTGTCTCTTGACCAATAGTATTTTTTATTTTATTTATTTCTTGTAATTAGGGTAGAGATCCAAATTGCTATCTGAATGTAATCCATTTTTCCCAACTGGAGGCTCTTAACTATTATAGTTATATTAATAATTTTTATCTGGTACAAATTTCATAAAGTAGAGGAAGGGACCATATGAACCTGAGGGCCATTAAATTGCCTCTAGGTTTAGAAGCAAACTCTTGTAGTAAGATTTGATTGACTATCTTGACAGATAGGGGGTAGGGAGAAGAGAGTGATGACTACAGAAAAGATCATACACTAAACTATACTTTAGGGAAGAAACAGAAAAGAACTGAGGAGACAGCTCTGCCCCCTCTTCAGCAGGAAGGAGGGGGTAGAAAAAACTGAACTGGCTGCTACATTACACCTACCCCTCCACCTTAAGTGTTAAAATACCGGCAACAATGTTTTCTTTTCTTTTCTTTTTGGAGGGGGGAGGGCAGGGCAATTGGGGTTAAGTGACTTGCCCAAGGTCATGGGGCTAGTAAGTGTTAAGTGTCTGAGGCTGCATTTGAACTAGGGTCCTCCTGAATCTAGGGCCAGTGTCTATTCACTGCACCACCTAGACACCCCTACAATGTTTTTTGAATCGGACAATCAGGATGTATCTCCTTGCTGCTGCCTTGTTCGGAGTTCTGGGGTCTTCTGGTCCACCTTGGGCCCTCTGGTTCAGTTTCCGGTCTAGGCATTGCAGCTTTCCATCCTGTTCCCTAACTTCTGTTGGTTTCCCATTGGTATGCTTTTTCTATTGCCCATAGTTTCTGACTGTCCTTCCATGCAGTGCTAGATTGGATTAATGAGCTTATTGTTACTTTCTTCCTTGCATTTCTTGCATTATTCAATCTGCTACCTTTTATTTATTTATTTTTTTGGAGGGCAATTGGGATTAAGTGACTTGCCCAAGGTCAAACGGCTAGTTTTTTGTGTTAAGTGTCTGAGGCCAGATTTGAACCCAGGTCCTCCTGATTCCAGGGCCGGTGCTCTATTCACTGCGCCACCTAGCCGCCCTGATCTACTGCCTTTTAGATTTTCTAGAAGATATGTGGGAAAGCTAGGCTCCTCTATGAATTTTCACATTACCATTCTTAGTAAAAGTCCAGATTAGTCTAGATAAACACTTTGTTTTTATCTTTCTTATGAACTTATTGTGGATAAGTCATTTCTGGATGTATATGTCCCTGCTAGACTGTGAAGCTTACAGACAAGGATTTTTCTTGGTACCTATCTCAGTGCCTGCTACAACGTCTTATACACAACAGGTATTTAGAGTTGTTTTTTTTTAAATGTAACTGAATACTATATTATACTGTGAACATAATTTAACTAACAAGAATATTCGTAAGCACTCTGAGGGCAGGAAACTGTCTTATGAATCAAGGGTAAAACACAAAACCTTGCAAAAATAGGTGCTTATTAAATATTTGCTGAATTGAACTGAATTGGTTTTCAGAGAAGCAAAGAACAGTAATAGGTGTAGTCACTTGGGCCCTTATAATCCATCCTAGGCAGGGACATAGTAGAAAAGGGAAGGGGAAGTTATCCTCTTTGAGGTAGCAACTGCAGGAGTATGGTAGGAGATCCACATCTGGAGGTTGCTTCTCTCCTGCCTGGAATATACTTTTATAACATTTTCTAGAGAACTAAGATGGATGCCAATAATGGGGGCACGCTTCTGAATCTCAAGAGTCACTGTCATTCCCTGCCCCAACTCAGGTTCAACAATTTGGTGGAGAACATTTAGCATATCCCCTCATCCTTTAGAACTGTGAAGACTTCTCCAAGAATCCAACCTTTCTGCTTACATCGTTGCTTTCTGCACCTTAAGGGCCCTACATCCTTCTTGAAAGCAGCATACATCGGCCATTCTGTCTCCACTTCTAACTCTATAATCCAGCCACAATGTGAAGGGTGCTTGGCACTGGGGCATAGGGCTAACACTCATTTGTAGGTTCAACAGTTCTAATTTTAAAAATTTTATTAATTTTTTTTACAAGAATATTTTAAGTGCCTATGTTGTGCCTTGTGCTGGGGATTCAAAGACAAAAATGTGACAGTTCTTGTCCCCCACAGAGCTTATATTCTGTTGTTGGGTGGTGGTGGTAGAGAACAGCATGTACATGAATAAGCAAATACTAAAAACATGCAAGATAAAAAAATAAATAAATAAAAGTAATTTCAGGGCCAGGGGCAGAGAGAGTATTAACAACTGAGGGCATGTGGAGTCACTTGCTTACACTAGATTTCAAGGCATAGTTCTTAGTTTCCTTGTTCACACTCTCTGTCCACCCATTCCTTTGAGTTTTAATTGCATATTTGATCCCCGTTTCTGGCCTACACCATTCTGTTAGATCTAGATCTCTATACAGGGATTTGGTATCACCACTTAGACTCTGCACTCAACCTGTTCATTTTTCATGGCCTGACAATCTGAACTTTGGCTTCTGCTTTTCTCTGCAGATTTAGGGGACTCAATGTCTTCTCTTACATGAAAAGATCTCTTGGTTGTGACCTCTTGAATGTGTGCTAAACTGTCACTGTTCATTTGGTCCCTCGTGGCTTGTGTCATGCCATTGTACCCTGGTTCTATAGTGCTTAAATCCCCCTTCCCAGGCCCTCAGTCTTGGTCCACTGATCCAAAATGCTTGAAGAGAGACTGAGAAAACTGACAGGGCCAATGCCAATAGCTATAGAACCCACTGGAGTGTTTACTTAGGAAATCTATGGATTTATCTTGGTAAGTTTATATATAATTTAATTGAATAACTTATATCCAATAAAATATAATGCTTTGGTTGATATTCTTTACTCAAAAAGAGAAAAAGGTTTAATGCTTACAGTTGCAATGAAAGGAAGTAAGAATTTCTTTCCTTCTTTAAAAAAAAAAAACAACTTTACCTCTTTTCTACTTCCTGCCTGAATAATATTTTGAATATTAACCCATCTATTAAGATTCAAGGAAGCCTGGGATATGAGGAAAAATATAAGCTCTTTTTTGGGGAAATATTTATCAAAACACTCAATACAAGTTAAGTTTCTCTCCAACAGATTTGTGATTATTTCCTTGGTCTTGTAATGTGAATGGCAAAAGCTTTGGATGCTAGATGAAAAGGCTACTTGAAGTTTTTTTCTTGAAGTCTTGTACCCTTCTATGTATCTTTTCCCTAAAATGTTATTTTATTATTTTGTCCAATCAAGCAACATAGAATGACATACCTTTCTATACTACTTCAAAAAAAAGTACAGCAAAACAGGAGCAAGATTCCTTTCTTTCAATGTCAGAAACTTACAAACGGGCTTCTTTTGGACTCGTGTGTTTCTGCCAACGATAGTGTCTGTTGTTATAATCTTAAAGCATAGAGATAAAAAGTTATATAGAGAGCATAAAAGTAACTCCTTAAGCTAGTCTGCATTTGGTTCAACATTTAGCAAGGCTTTTCTTTTCTTCTTGGTTTAATGACCTCAAATGTACCAACATCCTGTCTTACCTAATCCTCTTAACAAGTTCTATCAAATGCCATGACAGAATCAGACAGCACTGCAGGCAATGAAGTCATTCACTAGGTATTCATTTTTTAATCCAAAAAATAAGAAGTGCCAGACCATTCAACATGGTCTATCATTCAGCTGGAGAAACACAATGATGCTTTAAAAAAATTTCTAAATGGGTTTAGGAGAAATAGGGCATAGTAACTTGTCTATTCTGCCAGACAGATGATTTAGTGTTCCCTCAAGGGGAAATGGAGGGAGAGTTCTCCTATGAAAGACCTGGGTCATGACCTTTATTTGCCACTCTTTCTAGCTTTTCTGATGGCACTTCTTGTGTGATCTTGGACAAATCACTTAACTTCTTGGGTTCTTTCCTTATCTGTAATTGAGGGGGTTGGATTGAACTCTACGGTACCTTTGAGCTCTAAATCTATGATGCTCTGGCCTTTTCTGCAATATGGCTACAGGGGGTTCAAGAGCACAGCTAAATTTTACTAAAGCATGAAAGAATTCAGCAGTACAAATATTTCAAAGGCTGAGGTGTGTCATGATTTTTCTTAAATTCTCATTGCATCAATTTAAAGTATTATACAACCCCATCTAGGCACTCATTGCTCTCAAACCTCTCCATTTAGACCCCAGGTTATTCTGGCTAGGTTACTTTTGGCCTAGATTATACTGGGGTTGAGCTATTTCCCCCCATCCTGCTTTGTATGACCTGTGGTGAAACTACTCGTAACACAGTCTACCTTATCAAATCAGCTACTGTCTACCTGGGGTATTTCTGCCCAGCAATCATAATTTTCTATCATCCCTCTCTCCAGTCAGCCTGCTTCTTGAATGCTTACAACTCTTTCATTTTCCAGAGGGTAGCATGATATATACTGGATAGACAGAACTGCATTTAAAATTGAAGTTAGGAAGCCCTAGGCTTGAATCTCACCTTAGACATTTCAAAGCAGTGTGACCTTAGGCCAGTCCATTAACCACTTGGGCCTCAGTTTCCTCATCTGTACAATGGGGAGTTTGGATTTGATGACTTCTACAATTACTTCCAGTTCTCAATCTGTTATCCTACAATCTGCAATCATAGTCTCCTTCCCTTACTCTAGGTGAGTAGGGAAAACTGTCTGGTTCCCTCGCTCCACTTTTTACTACCTTCACATCCTTTTAATTTCTTTAAATAAAAAATATGCTTTATAATCCTGCACTTTAGGAGTCATTCCTAAAGGTCCAAATAAAGGTCTTTTCTTCACAAAACAGATTATCATATTTCTCTAAAATATCTACATTTGGAGATTTAATATCTCTAAGCATACTAAAGGCATTATCCTGACTTCCATTAAATAAAGTATTTATGATATTTAAAAACAAGCATATCCATACAAACACCACAAAACTGGTTTCTTTAAAAGAAAACTTTAGGCAAAAAAACGTTATAGGGAGTACATAATTTCACAGGAAAAAATGGTTTTGGACAGACACCTAGATGAAGTAGCACAGAAAGCCCTACGTAAGGGGAGAAGTGAGCTTGATGGGGACCACAGAGGTACTCCTGCCTCAAGGTAAGGCTGAGAAGAGTTGGGACCAGAGTACATAAATGGGAGGAAGTGGGTACAGGACAGGGGCAATCTAGGAGAGAGGGAGGGGAAGGTTAAATAGAGGCCCTTTTAAGAGTGCTGGGCTAGTGATGATTGATTGATCTTCAAATGGAGAAACCCCTCAAGGTTAAGGCAGGGGTTTTCTTTTTTAAATGTATTATCAATGGTGTTACTGTGATATTGACTAAGGTAGCTACATGGAGGGGCCTGACTAGATCATACAGACAATTCCTGAGATACAAACACCTACCTGAGACATGGTCCCCACACAAGAATGGTCCTAGTCTCAGGGATCGTGGTAGTAGTGGTAACAAACTTAAGTCCTGTTCTGGAGATATGTTTTCTTGATACTCTGAACAGGAAACTAGAGCATATTTTCTCATAGAAGTAATAGTATAAATGGTGGTCTGTTTTTCAAGTTGATCCAAAAATACTCATTTATAATTAATGGCAAAGCTGATTTTGTTATTTATATCATTTAAGCTACATCATTGATTAGATAGAGTTTTGTGGGATAGCCTGAGAATTTAATGACTAGTAACAAGTCTTATGCTTTCTGTCTGGTGGAAAATTGTGTGAAAAACTTCTGGGCAATGAAAGAGACTTGGGGAGGAGGTAAGTGGACTATAAGCTCATTATGAGTCAACAGTATGATGTGGTAGAAAAAAAAAGATAGCTTGAATTTCGGTGGCATTAAGAGGGGTTATTTTGTCTAGAGTGAGAAAAGATAATGCTGCTGGGTCAGGGCCCCTCTGAAGGACTGTGTTCAGTTCAGAGAGACACAATCTAGGAAGGACATTGCTCAACCGGCGGGTCCAGGAGAAGGTGAGTAGCATGGTGAGGAGACAGGGACAGGGTGAAGGAACTGGAAATATTTAGCCAGAACAAACACAGAAAGTACTTGACAACTCTACTCGAGGATCTGAAGGGCTTTCATATAGCCAAGTCATTTGGATCTCTCTAGGTCTCTCTCTTGCTTGGTTATTGAGGGCAGAATTAGGAGTAAGAGGCAGATAATGGGATAATGAAAAACATCTTCAGTGGGCGGCTAGGTGGCGCAGTGAGTAAAAGCGCCGGCCCTGTAATCAGGAGGACCCAAGTTCGGTTCCGGCCTCAGACACTTTACACCCACACACAAAAAACCTAACTGCGTAACCTTGGGGAAGTTACTTGAAAAACATCTTCAGAGTTAGCGCTGTCCCAAAGTAGAATGGGATGCTTTGGGAGTGTTCATGACCATTTATTGGGAATGCTACCAAGGGAGATTCCTACTCATCTAGAGGTTGTATTGGATGGCCTCTGAAGTCCTTTTCAACTCTGAAATTGTATAAACCTCAAGAGAGCTCACCATCGGCTCTCATGCAGTAGAGCCCAAGGGGTCATTTGGGAAGGATGCCATGCTGTTTCTTTCTTTTTCTGATTGGCAGCAAACCCAGAACTGAGAGGAGGAGGTGGAAATAAAGGTAAAGCTGCTCATTTCCTATCTCTCCATTGGTGGGGATATGATACACACTCCCCTATTATTTATGTTGGAAATGTATTCTGATTTCCAAACAACCAACTTTGGGGACACAAAACAAACCCAGGTCACTTTGTCATCTATTTGGCCACCGTCCCACTTCTCCCTACCTGGAATAGCATCCTCCAAATAAAATCTTCAGAAATCATGCCTCTAGTTTCTGAGAAGGTTAATCCACTCAGTTTTTGGAATCTCATTCCAGGATTGAGCTGTCTCGATTAGTGAATAGTACAAATGCATACAGCTTACTGTATCTAGCCAGACTCCGATCATAACATGACTGCCATCCTACCCAGCTGCCCCCTGGGTTCATTCAGGCATGTCCTCTGCTACTCATCTCCCTTACCTTCACTTCTGATCTCTGGCTTTGGGTACAGTAATAAAATCAATACCACCACTGCTTCTGGAAAGGACATGTCAAATGATCATATCCTCCCCAGACCGAGACTTCCTTCCCTGGTTAAACTTCCCTATTACATTTGGTTTGAAGTTCTTTGAGGGTTTATATTTCTATACCTACCACCTAACAGAGTGCTTGTCATATGGTAAGTGCTTAATAAATGCTTTTTCATTAATCAGTCAATTCATTCACAATCCATCTAAATCAGAGACATCTTGTGCTTGTAAAACTTCTAAAACTGTAAGACACAAAATTTACATTTCAGCAGTCATCTTACCTATATCCTGCTTCCCAGGCAGGGGTAGTGCCTAGGGTACTACCACTTTTGGGAAAGATAAGTATCGTCACAAACACTCAAGTACATAAAAATCATGGCCTGGGTTTAAAAACTCATTTCTAGCCATGGTTCAGAGAAGTACTTTACATCTTGATCCATGAGTCATTCACTTGAACATGCATACTGCCCAGAATACTCAGGCATGAGAAATGATCAAAATATCACACTTTGATTCAGAAAGTTATTTTCAATTACCACACAGTCTGAAAGTTTCTATCCTGTCTGAGTAACTAGGAGAAAGAAGAAAAAAAATCACTTGAATAAAGGCCCTCCTCCCTTTTCTTCCAAAGTATCCAAAGATTCCAGTGAAAACCCCTGGTTCTTTGTGGGGGAAAAATCAGCTGCCTATAAAGCTTATCGTTTCTACGGTCTCACCATCATCTTTTGAACAGACCCTGGTATTTCGGTTTGACAAAAATCGAGAAAACATTTTAGAAAGAAAATCGGATTTGTGTGTCAGTGAAGAATATTCCTAAAAAGAAACTCTGTTACGAAACTGAAATCTGGAGACCGCTGCGGTGGTGCAAGATTGACTCATCAGTTCCTTTACACCCTAATAATCAAGTCAGCTTTGATCACAATGACTGATCTGGGTGAGACTTTTTTGTTTGCTTTTTAAAGGACTTCCTTATGTAAACAGGTTGTCTCACTATCATCTTGCAAACATGTTTACGTTTTGGGGATCATGGAGAACATCTGTTAGAAACAGTTTCACACTTCTTTGGCAACTTAAGAAATTCTGAATTACATTTTCTTGGTACTATTAATTTTTTAAAAGGGGATTTTGCAAAACTAAATTAAGTTTTCAAAGGAAGAAAGCCTATACATGATACTCTGAACACTTCATCAGAAATGTTCTTTCAATTGTCCCCCCAGAACAATGCAGTGAAATTGTCAAAGATGGGCAATGTCATCTCCATTTGATACATAAAATCAAATAATGTATATAAGTGCTTCTTTAACCATTAAGTTCTCTATATGATTTATACTAGATGGAGAAATGGAGACACAGAAAGTGGCTTGCACAAAAGCCTAGAGTTAGGCAGTGGCAAAGATGATGCTGCAAACCAGATGTCTTAATTTACGGTCTAGTGCTCCCACAACTAGACGAGATCATGCAGTGTCCTTGGCAACATCAAAAAGAATACTCGGGGGGCAGAGGTGCTAGTATATACTGGAAATAAAGTCACCACAATCCCTCTGGGAAATCTGAAGTTCTCTTTTTAGAGATTCCACAACCTCCTTTAGTTACCCATTCCAAAGTTCAATAATTTTCACATGTAAAATGTGCTTTCTTACTGTACTTAGTTCAATGAACTGTACCTTCACCAGTGTGGGTATGTGGGGCTTCTTTTGGGGAACATAGCAGTTACCTTGCTTAAGTCTTTTTTTTTTTCCTTTTTGGAGGGGGGAATACAGGGCAATTGGGATTAAGTGACTTGTCCGAGATCACATGGCTAGTAAGTGTTAAGTGTCTGAGGCTGAATTTGAACTCAGGTCCCCCTGACTCCAGGACCGGTGCTGTTTTCATTGCATCACCTAACTGCCCCTTGCTTATGTCTTAGTACAGGGGTTAACCTTTTTTGTGTGTCATGCACCTACTCTGGCAATCAATGGATGGTCCTCTTCTCAGAATAATGTTCTAAATACATAAAAAATAAAATACATAGGATTATAACAAAAACCAACTACATTGACCATTGAAGTCCACAGATTCTCTAAAATCTGTCCATGGATTCCATGACAATCTGTAGATACCAGGCTTAGGGTACATAGGCAGGTGGCCTTTCAGAGGTGGTGTGCCATCAAGATTGTAATGAATCTTACTGATTTGTATCTAAGATGTAGAAATGGAAGAGGCCTGAAAGGTCACTGAGTTCAACTCTTTCATTTTACAGATGAGGAAACCAAGGCCCAGAGATGTTAAGTAACTTGTCGCAAGAGAACAAATGACTCGTCCAAGGTCACAAGAGTAGTAAGTAGTAGAGCTAGGATTTGAATGTTAGGTCCCCTGAGGACAAATCCAATGTTTTGGGGTTTTTTCCACTGAATGATGTCAAGGTAATGAAGAATTTCTCAAGTTCTTCAGGAAGTCACCCTGAAGATATTTAGTCCTTGTTCTGAAAAGGTTATTATTGGTTAAACCACCACAATTATACTGAGGTACAGTTAAGGAGCTTTTGCTTAATATATAGAGAGTAAAAATGAGTAATTAAATATCAGACTCTATTGGCCATAAAGTTTCTCTAATCAAAAGCCAAGGACATCTGTGTGGTTTTCTTTAGGCAAGCAGGGAGGAGAAAAGACAGATGAAAAATGATAAAACTCCAAGCAAAAGCTTCAATTAAAAATAAACTTCTAGGCTATACTCCTGAAAGCCTGGTTACTTTCAAAATTTATTAACTTTTTTTCAGGCTGCTAGTAGGCACTACTATACTGGAAATGGTAGAATCACATGATTAGGTAATAACTGAACTATGATTTAAATTCAGGTCTTCTGACTCTAAACCAAGCATCCTATCCACTATACCATGCTTCTTACATTTCTAATTAAATTTGAAATATGGAGCAAGCTGCTCACAATACTTTCTTCAGTCAAGCCGCTCTACAAAATCATGTGGGCAGGTAGGTGGTGCAGTGGAGGGGAATCCAAGGCATTGAGGCCACATGTGGCCTTCTAGGTCCTTGAGTGCAGCCTGTTGACTGAGTCCAAGTTTTACAGAACAAATCTTTTTATTAAGGGTATTTGTTCTGTGAAGTTTGGATTCAGTCAAAGGGCCACACTTTAGGACCTAGGTGGGTGGGTGTGGGTCACATGAGGCATCAAGGCCACAGGTTCCCTTTTCTTGGTAGAGTATTGGGTCTGCTGTCAGGAAGACTCGTCTTCATGAATTCAAATCTGGTCTCAGACACTTACTAGCTATGTGATCTTGGGCAAGTCACTTAACCCTGTTTACCTCAGTTTCCTCATCTGTAAAAATGAACTGGAGAAGGAAATAACAAACTACTCCAGTATCTTTGCCAAAAAAAAAAAAAAAACCAAACCCAAATGGGGTCACAAACAACAGGATATGACTGAAATGACAGAACAAAAACAAAAATCACGAGTTAGGGCTATTATGTTCTGAGCTACCTATTATGTTCAGATAACTGTAGATTATCTCTACACAGATAATCAGAAGTACTTTTTGTTAGTTTGTTTTTGAAGTGGACCTAAGTGTGATTTTACTGATGTAGGGAACTCAACGTAAGTAAATTCCCTTCACCAACTTTTTACGGCATCTATTCTGCAACTTACAGTATTATAAAGAGTTATTTTGGGGGCTATGAGAGGTTGGGTACCTTGTGTAGACCCACAGAGTCAATATGCTTCAATGGTAGACTTGAACCCAGGGCTTCTTGACTCTCAGGCCAGTACTCTATTCACCACACTGTGCTGATTCAATTAATGACACCTGACATTCACATACTTGATGTTCATTATTTTTCCCCTGGGAAGGATACTGTAAATGTTGTTACCCTCATTTTACAGATGAACAAACTAGTACTCTGATAGGTTAAGTGTTCATTGATTAACTGACTGACAATAATGTTTCAAAAACATAATATTATAAAAGAAACCAACTACACTGACCACTGAAGTCCACAGACCCCCTAAAATCTATCCATTTCTACATCTTAGATCCAAATCAGTAATAAGTTATAAATGAATTACCATTTATTAAGTACTTATGTGCCAGGCCTTGTGGTAAGTCCTGAGGATTCTCTGAAAGATACAGAAACAAGGACCTTGCATTTTAATGGAAGAGATGACATGCAAATAACTTCATACACACAAAACGTCATTTCAGAGGGAAGACACTTTCAGGAGGAATGGGTGGGTATTGTGAAAGGCCTCCCGCTGAAGGCAAGACTTGATTTAAGTCCTAGAGGAAGCCAGGGAAGACAGAAGGTGGAGGGCAGAGGGGAGGGCATTCCAGAGATGGGGGAAAGCCAGTGCAGATGCATGGAGGTGGTCTGAGAGAGTGTTATCTGTATAGCAGCACAGCTAGATCACAGAGTATTAGGGGGATAGTAAAGTATAATCAGACTGGGAAGACAGAAAGAGCCCAGAATACAACAGACTTTAAATGCCATACTGAAGATTTTATATTTGATCCTGTAGGCAATATCGAGCCACTGGGGTTTATTGAGTAGGAGGGTGGCATGGCTTCCCAGACCTTCATTTGAGGAAAATCACTTTGGCAGCTACGTGGAGAATAGATTGGAGCAAGGAGAGATTTGAGACAGAGAAACCAATCAGAAAGCAATGACTATAATCTAGGTCAGTGGTGATGAGGGTGGCAGCTATGTGAATGGAAAGAAGGGAATGTTCAGGAAAAATAGTGTAAAAGTAGAAATGATGAGATTTGGCAATGGACTGGATATGTGGGACCAATGTAAATGAGATGAGTTTGACACCAAGGTTGAGAGTACGGGTGACCCACAGGATTGTGGCACCCTGGAAAGTAACAGAAAAATTTGGAAGAGGGAATAATGAACAGTAAGCTCTGTGCTGGACATGTTGAATTTGAGATGATAGTGGTGCCAATTCAAGATGTCCAAAAGGCAGCTGGTAACGGAGGGAGAAAGATATACTCATCTGAGAAGTAACAGTTGAACCTATGGGAGCTTCTGCCATCACCAGAGAGGATAGCATAGGGGGAAAAAAGTAGAGGACCCAGGGCAGAACCTGGGGTAACTGACTCCCATAATCACTGAGAGTGGTCATCCACCTAGAAGGACAACTGGGAAAGAGTATCCAAGAGGAGAGGGGCAATAGTGTCAAAGGGTAAGGAGAGATCAAGACGGTCAAGGACTGAAAAAAGGCCATCAGTTTTGACAACTAAAAGAGAGAGAACTTTTCAATTGTATGAGAGTTTAGAAAAAAGTGAAAGATGAGGAAGTGAGAACACCACCTAGTGTAAATGCCTTTCTTGAGGAGGTTAGTTGAGAAAAGGAGGAAAGATATAGGATGATAGCTAGATACAGATGGCTGGATTAAAGCAGGGATTGTTTTGAAAGGAACAGGTGAAATATGGGTGTGTTTATAGTTAGGAGGGAAGGAGCCAGAAGAGAAGGAAAAATAGGGAGAGATAGTCATCAGAGGTGAGATTTGAACCCAGATTTCCTAACTCCAAGCCCAGCACTCCATCTCACACTATACCAAGATGCCTCACATAAAATCAAGCTCTTCTTAGGCATAGATAACATGTGACACAATGCTTGGGGCTAAGCACACAAAAATGAATTAAGCGGAGACATTGCCCTCAATGATTTTACACAATTTAAGCTTCTTGCTGTCCAAAGACTCAGGGTTAATGAAGCAAATTTAAATTAAAAAAAAAAAAACAATCCTTTAAGACTTTGATCTCTTGTGATTTTTTTAAATACACACTTTGCAACACATTTATGGAGAGTAAAATTAAAAAACAGCCTGATGGTGCCAATCGGAATCAAACCAGCAACCGTCTGACACATGATACAAAGACTGAACCTGTGGCCAGGAAAATAAAAGTACAATTAAAGTTACTTTAATAAATAAATAGGCAAACATACAACATAAATGCATGGTTAATTCTTTTTCTCTTTTTTAAGGACTATACATATGTTGTACTCTCTTCAGGAATTTCTCAAAATAATTATGAACTCTTTCATCTTACATCCTTGTTTTTAACTGCCTTTAAAAACAAACCCCCCAAAACTATGAGCCTACAATATTTTTGTTGTCAAACAAGCAAGAAAAGTAAGAGACAGGTATGTTTTCCATTCAATTCACCAAAAATAGATTTTGAAGGACTATTTTTCTGAGCTTTGAATTTTAAATCCTAAGGTCTAAATATCAAAATACTCATTTAAATCAAGTCAATTTATAATGCCAAACAAATAGCTGGCATTTTCTTATTATTGGGAGAGCAAAGGAAATGTAATTATGGTTATCAAACAAAATCACTGAAAAGCCTTTCTACCAAATAAAATAATTGGTGGTCACATTTTGGACCAGAATGAAGGAGGGTTAACTTTCTTAATGACCATAAGTGGTCACTTATGTCCACCAAAGTGGACACTGTTCATTCAAGGTTGGATCATAGCCTTTTCAGATTGAGGATCTTTTCCACACTTTCCCTCTTCCTTGTGAAAAGGTCAGATAAACTAGGAAGAGCATTGCTGACAATTTTGGAAAACCTGAAAATTTCAAAACTAATGTTTGGGCTACTAAATTTTCCAAAGTAACTGGGTTCTCTCATTTGCTTTTCACACCTCATTATCTTAATCAAGTAAAAAAAACTGAAAAAGACCCCCCCCCCCCTGACTTCACTACACTACATATTCAATACATTAATGACCTGTAATTTCACCAGTGTGGGTATTCAGTATCTTTCCTGGGATAGATTGTTAAGCCTTCCTTTATGCCTTAGTAGATGGCCTTCCAAAATTTCTGTGCCAATAAGCTGGTGACAGATGAATCAATCAGTCAACAACCTTTACTAAGCACCTACTATGTGCCAGGGCCTTGAACCTCACAGATAAGGACTCTAGGCTTAGATGCAGAGCTGGAAGGGATCTTTCCAATAATGTTTTTCTAGTTACCTATTTCAAAGGAAAACATGAAAGAGAACTGTGCCAAAGGGATTCTGCCAGGAAATTGTATTGTGTTTTCAAAAGAGGACAGGGGATAAATCATCCAACAAACAACTCCCTTTAGGAACCAGCTCAGTTGCACATGTGTGTATAATCCTTCTTGGTAAATTGCGAGAGGAAATTCTGAATAAATATTTGCATTCATATTTATTTCTTCTACATGGAGCTATCTAAGTCAAGAGGATGTTTAATCATAAAGCAGATTCCAGAGCGTAGGCCTGCTGCGAAGTCCTGTCCATGAGACGAGGATTGATGGAGGGCTGATCATCATAATGAAACCAGACACAGTTCACTTCCTTTTTTTTTACCCACCCCCTCACCTGGGGGATGTCTTGAGATGACATAGAATTAGTCATGTATCACTAATTTAACAAAACTTATGGGGTGGGGGGACTTTGTTCACAAATCACCCATATCACTATAATAGTTAATTCTTCTGGTCTTAACCTGTGATTTGAGTAGTGCAGCGAACTCTTGGCAAAGGAAGGGAACAAGCATGATTAAGCAACACTGTGCTAAGTGCTTTACAAATATTATCTCATTTGATACAACCCCAGGAGCTATTATTATCTTCATTTTATAGCTGTGGAAACTGAGGCACACAGAGGGTGAGGGTCACAAAACTAATACATGTCTGAGGTTGGATTTGAACTCCAGTCTTCCTGACTTAAGGCCCATTTACTCTATCCATTGCACCACCTAGCTGTCTCTACTAATGCAAATCAGTATTGTTCTGCAATTTATAATCTTAAGAGAGCTGCCTAGGGCTCCAAGAGGTCTGGTCTCAGTCACACAGCCAGTATGTGTCAGGGGCAGGACTTTGACCCAGGTCTTTCTTTCTGACTCCTAAAATGAAGTTCTCTATTTACTATACCATGCTGCCTGATGAGGAATCTCTTCTAATGCAGGTCAGCACCTCTGTAACTTACAGTCTTAAAGAACCACCTAGAAGTATGGGTACAGTGACTTAACCAGGGCCACACAGCCAATAAAAGAAAGAACTGAACTCAAATCTTCATGGTTGAGACCAACTCCCTATCCGCTAAGCAGTGCTGCCTCTCATTCAAAAATAATTTACATTAAAGTCCTACTCAGATGCCTTGGCATGGGGGGAAGATGACCTCGGGGTTACTGGAAGGCTACACTAGTCAAGTACAAGTTCTGCAAGGTCCTTTCAAGCTATAAAAGTTTTGAGAGGACATTAGTCTACCAATGGACCATACGTCTGCAGTCTGAGCAACAGCCTAGTTTGGTTCAGAAAGGCCCATCACTGAAAAAGGGCCACCAAAACTCAGGAAGTCAATCCACTATGGTGATCCAGAGAGGTTGTAAGCTGGGTCTGCCTTCCCCCCCATAGGGACAGTGAACCCACACTTGATGGAAATATGGATCCCTGAACCATTGAATTATTAAATGTTAAAAAATAGAAGAGAAGAGGAAAATTAATGCTTTTGTAAAAGCTAGGATAGAGACCTGACTGAAGCCACCTGGCTTCTATTGCCACATAGCAAAAGGTGACAAGATCTGCAGTATTTCCTGTTCCAATCTGCAGCACAAGGAAAGGTCAGGGGGTTGTCTCATCAGAGATGAGTGGATGCTGGGTAACATTTACATCACCCTTTACTGAAAAAGAACCACCAAACCAATGATGGTGCATTCTGTCAACTCATCCTCATGCTTCTGGGAAACAGAGCTTTACTAGGCTGAGATCCCAGAGAGATACACCAGAACAGGCAGCCAACACACACATTGGTTATTAAGTGGACTTTCATCCTTTCCCACAGTCTGAGAAGAGGGCTGACTCATACATACCACGAAAAAATGCCTTGAAGCCCTCGTAACTCAAATATGTGGTAGAGAAATGGTCATAAAAAGGTGGAGTTTAGCTTAGGGATTTTCAGTCTTTAAAACATAACAAAATACATTAAAAAATCCTTCCAATAGCCTCTGCTATACCAGCTGCCATCCTTTCTGTCTGTGCCACAGATGGATTATTTGTCCAGTTTCCCTCTTCTGTGATAGGATGTTACAATGATATGTCCCCTTTTGAAGATGCAAAGTTTAGAACACATTTTTATCCCAGCCCACTCAGTACAATGTAATAGAAAAGAACATTGGTTTTGTAGTTAGAAGTCATGGTATCTAGTCCTTCCAGGCTGAACTTCTCTGGGACTCCATTTCTGCATCTGCTAAAGGGATGGTTTCGGATAAGATGATCTTTAAAGCCCTTTCTCAAAGTTAATGTTCTAAGAATCCCAGTAATCTATGACTTCTTAGTCTTCCAGTCACTTTGGCCAAATTCAAGACACTTTTCTTTACCTAGAGCTGGCAACTTCCAAAGACTCCCCAAAATCAAAATACAATTTCCTTAAGCCCCTTCACACTGGCATAGAAAACTGTTGACAGCTTTTCTGTGCATCTGGAAAAAGAACAAATGCTTCTGGGTTTGCCCCTGAGGGGATTTCCCCCTCCATGCATAGTGATGACACTATCCCTTCCCTTCTTTGGGGTGGAAGAGTAGTTCAGTAACTCCCTCCTACATGTTTTGCAAGGATGTTCTATGGATAAGGGGTTGTGAAAAAGTAGAGGCTACAGTTAATCATATAAAATGAATGATCAGTTTTTATTTCCCAATCACACAAGGGTTTGATTTTATTCTCAAGATAAAGTCTTGGAATGACATTAACATGAATTATGTTAATATGCACCATCTTGACTACCTTTAAGAAGGAAAACTGAAGAGAAGATTACTAGCCTTCCTCTGCTTTATACTAAAGATGGGGGAGCTGGATGCACTGAAGAGGAAGTCACTACTTGTTCTCCAAGGGATGAAGACATGGATCTATGGATTCTTTTAGGAAGAGATCATTAGGAAGAAGGGATGCATAGTAGTGATGGGCAATTTCTTCCTGATAAACTGCAGTGGCAATCTATCAACCTGATCACAATCAAAGAGAGGTCTGCTGTTTTCCCCAGGCATGAAACTAAAATGGGATGAAGAAGCCCTCCCAAACTTGCCAAATCAGGTGACTACTAGCCACTTCTGGTGATCTGTGTGGGCAGAAATGATACTGACAGAAGTAATCCAGAAAGCATTACTAGAGATTATGAAGTATTGGGTAAGAAACTCAAGATTCTGAGGGTACAGGTGTTGTTTTCACACCTGCTGCAATTTGATGGCAACAGCTTCGGGAAAAAAAGGGCAGATTTGGGAAATGAATTGTTAGGAAAATGGTCTCTGAGAAGGGGACCTGGCTGTCTGAACCTTAGTATGACAGGTTCCTGGCCAGGGATGGAGTGTATCTTTCAAATTTAGCCAAAAGGGCATTAAATTTAAGGAGAGTGACAAAACTGTTTATACATGTATCTACCTAACTAAATTATAGTGAATAGCTACAGTTTAGTAAGAATAGTAGAGATACCTTTTAAATTCAGAAGAGATAAAATTTAAGAAGAGTTGGTAACTACAACTATGTCTTAGATGTTTATACACAAATGCACAAAGTAACAATGTTAATTACTTAGAAATCTAAATAACTATAAAGAAGCATATTTGACCTCACAGGTCTCACTGTGACTTTTTTTTTTGGTGGGGGGGTGGCTAGCATTTATATAGGACTTTAAGGTTTGCAAAATAACTTAAAATATTATTTTGGATCCTCACAACACAATTTTGGGAGGTAGGTGTTATTATTATGCTGATTTTACAGATAAGGCAACTGAGGCAGACATGACAGGGTCACACAGTTGATGAGTGTCTGAGGCCAGATTTGAACTGAGGTGTTTCTGACTCCAGATTCAGCATTCCACCCTGCCTAGGATGAGATGCATGATTAAAATAATTAAGATTCTGTTAGGATACATCTTATTTTTTTTTAAAGATAGTAAAAAGTTGAGCAGATTAGCTTTATATTTATGAAG
Source organism: Petaurus breviceps papuanus (assembly GCF_028583685.1). Classification (NCBI taxonomy): domain Eukaryota; kingdom Metazoa; phylum Chordata; class Mammalia; order Diprotodontia; family Petauridae; genus Petaurus; species Petaurus breviceps. The sequence continues at coordinate 8,415,667 of NW_027187302.1, forward strand.
ATAAACTCATGTGAGAAAATCTAGGAACCAGAGTGAGGAAGCTATTAACAGAGTGAGGAATAATATAAGAATATTTCAATTAAAATCAATGGAGGGAAAAACAGAAGTGATATTTTTATAGATATATACTACAGACTACCTGAACAAAAAAATAAATAGATTAGGAATACAGGAAACATATTACAAGCTTGGTATGGAAATGTGATAGAGTTGTGATGGCAGATTTGCAATTATCCAGACAGCTGCTGGAACTTCCTCTCTGCCAAAAGGAGATCAGCTCATAATTTCTTGACTTGCCTTAATGGTAATTTCCTGCTTCAAAAGTCAGAGGAACCACCATGGGAAATTCTATTCTAGGCCTGATTCTTACCAACAAGAGGAAACTACTAGCTGAAGTGGAAATGATGGAAACTTTGGGAAGAATCAACCAATCCATCACAGAATTTGTGATGAAGAAAAGGAACATCAAGCACAGCATTACATGTACCCAAGATGGTGAGAGAGCATATTTCTAAATGTTATGAGAAAGAATAGTTATGACTGTATGGCCTAAAAATCAACAGCGGAAACCATTCCAGGAGAAATTGGAAGCTTTCAAGTGTAAAATTCTAAATATGTAAAGAGAAACAATTCTGATGAGGGAGAAAATGAGGCATTGTCTAAAGTGACCAACATGCATGCACAGTGAATTTGTCAGCAAGCATGGATTAAAAAAAAAATCAGAAGGTAGAAGTAAGAGGAAGTGGAGGAAGGTGAAGATAAAAATAATTAATGTGGAGTAAGTGCTAAATTCTGAATGAGCTGAGGTTAGTGAAGGATGGAAAAGACAACAAAACAAATGTATTTTATTTTTGACTTGGTTCTCTGAGGGAAGAGAGGTTCCAAAAAAGGGGAAGAATATTACTTGGAGTAAATGGGGCAATAATAACTTATAACAATGGAGAGAAGGTGCAGCTGATCAACTCTTATTTTTGTTACATATCTTCAAACTCTCATCGTCACTTAACCTTTCCTCATCCTCAGTTTCTTCATCTATAAAATGGGGATAACATTAGCACCAAGTTCATAGGGTTGCTAGGAAGCTCAAATGAGACAACAGATGTAAAACATTTTGCAACCTTAAAAAGCTGTATAAATGTTAACTTTATACTTTGTGTACCAACCAAACTAGACCAGTGCCTTTCTTCTGTTCTCATGGCACCCTTTGCTATGTCCATATCTTATTCATGTTATCACCCAAACCTGACTTTTCCCCTCACCTGGTATCTGTCTGAGAAAGTCTCCTTTTTTTCAAGGCTCCATTATGCCATTTCCTCCATGAAGCCTTTCTCAGGCTCTCTCTCCAAAAGGGATCTCTCTCTCCTTCACTCTCTGTCTCTCCCTAGATTTCTGAAAGCACTCTACCTGGACCTCTTCTATTTGTCTACATATAACAGTTATTTGTATGCATGGCTCCTTCTTATTGGACTTTTGAATTTCTTGACAACTGAGTCTGCTATTATATCTATGTGGAATTATAATGAATGAGTAGTTCCAGTACTAGAACTACCATTTTAAGTAAGTTAGTTCTGGTGGGAACAATTCATTCTTTCTAAAAAACTAGATCTAAATTTAGGAACATAAAGAAATGATTTTACTCAAAATCCAAAATACCATCCCCTTGGGGTTGTGCGATGAAGAGGCTCCTTTCCCTGACTTCAGGGCAGGTGCAATTATCCTCTGCTTCTTGTCTTTCAATAAAGGCACTTTTAATTGGCTGCTGGGCTAGAATTGTGGATATATTAAAGGGGCATTTTAGCCCTCCACCCATTCTTTCCTGCCTGTCTCAAAGTGGATGGGCAGCTTGTTGAGCTCTAAGAATTGATGTGGGATGGGGAGCTTTTCTTCAACCTGCTGTCTGGTGAGCATGTGGCCTCCTAAGCAATCCTGTATTTAGGATGGGCCATCCTGCCATTTGTGTCTTTTTCTCTTTGGTATAGGATCTTGAGAGATCTTGAATGATAGTTGGCATCTTCCCCTATTTCTGGGTACCCAAGCAGCAGGGAATTCTCTAGTGGAGCAACTGTAGTGATAACGGTGGTAGTGGCAGTTGCAGACTGGACAAGAGGGAAATAATTGCTCATGAAGAGATGAACCATCAGAAAAGAAAAAAACTAAATTATGTTGATTGGGTTGTACTCAGTGATGATGAAATGTAAAATAGTTAATGAATAGCCCTGCTACAAAAGTCCTAAAGAGGCTTGCATATTAGCCTCTCAATGGAATTTAATCATTTTATGATTCTTTATTGCTTAGCATTCCCTTTCTGCATGGGAATAAAATCGCCAGTTGTATTCCTGAATTCACCTTTGCACCCAGAGGATACCTTTTTTAACTTCCTCTGCTTTCTGTCCCTTGAGAAGAACACCTTAGACTAGGGTCAAAAATAGAACTGTTCTTTAGGAAGCTGAGGTGGGGATAGAATTGGGCACTGGGAGTATAGCTTTTCTGAACAATGAACTCAGCGCAAACTGAATGCAGATTAAAGACAGAGATTGGTAAAGGTCAATAGCCCCTGAAGCCTCAACCTGGTAGTGTCTGGTGAACTGAAGTATTATCTCTCGTTTCCTTCAAAGTTCAGCTCAAAAAATACTTTCTATATGAGGCCATTCTTGACTGCTTGCCTCTGCTCCGTACCTCCCCCAAATAATTACCTTGCATTTATTTTGCATATATTGCTATGTATAGATGTAGGCAATCCAAACTTCACAGAACATCTCTGTAATAAAAGGATTCATTCTGTAAAACTTAAAGACTCAGTCAAAAGGCCACACCCAGGGGCCTAGAGGGCCACATGTAGCAAGTTCCCCATCCCTGGTAGAGCATTGGGCTAGAGTCAGGAAGACCTGAATTCAAATCCAGCCTCAGACACTTACCAGCTGTGTGACCCTGGGCAAGTCACTTAAACCCTGTTTACCTCAGTTTCCTAATCCATAAAATGAGCTGAAGAAGGAAGGCAAACCACTCTAGTATCTTTGCCAACAAAATTCCAAATGGGGTCGTGAAGAGTTGGAAGGACACAAATGAAAAGACTGAACAACAACAGCAACTGTATGTATCGTCTATGCCTTTATGTGATTGTGTGTATAGAAGCTATTTCTTTAGATGGTAAACTCCTAAAGGACAGGAGCAATGTTTAAACTTGAACAGTGTATATAAGTACTTCACTTATATGGGATGGTGGTTATGATGATGTAAACTATTCAAGACTTTACTCCAAATTCAATTTGCAAATTTTATCAAAGTAACTGTTTACTTCCAACAACTTATACTGTAACATTACAGAATACAGGAAAACATTAACAGGAAAGATGCATGCATCAAATATAAGTCAACTTTTAAAAATGCTTTAATTATAGTAAATCTATTAGTATAGTAACAAAAATATTTCCCATTATTAGAAGATCTTAAGATATAGAGAAATGTCTTAGAGATGGTCAAATTATCCACCTGATTTTGTGATATGGGTCTATTTCAAACTAGGAAGTTTAAATGGATGGAATTTAAACTTCCTAACTTGAAATTGGAAATGGATAGAACAGCTGAACAGCTGCACAAACAGCTTTCTAAAAATAGGTAATACTCTACAGCATCTGGAAAAGTAGGAGCTTATTGAAAATATCCAGGACATGGTATTACCCAATAATTCGAAATGCTACTGGCAAAATATAATTAAAATTTACTTGAGCTTCTTAAGTGATTTTTTTTTAAAAATGAAACAAATATTCAGAACATTTCTGTGATTAGAAAAGGAACATTATAATACATATTGAATAATGGAAAATATGCACCTCAAAAGGGAAATGACTAAATTTATACCTAGAATAATTTTAGGGCTTGACTTTTTAAAAAGCTATTTTCTGTGTGTGAAAGAGCACCTGTTCTTACCTATCACAGTAGTATCAATTTGATTTGTTATGTGTCACTTCCTATCTCTGGCCAAATGGGTTTTGCTTAAGTCTGGAAAAACCAATGGGGCCATTCAAAACCACAATGGCCTTGATCTCTGCCTTGAGGTAAGAGGAGAAAAATAGACTCAGATTCATATCACCTCACAACACTTTCTTCACAACAACCCTGTGTAGTATAGCTAACATTATTATTCCCATTTTACAGATGCATATACCAAGGTTCAGAAGTAGAGTGACTTGACCAGGTCACAAAATAGTCTCAGAGCAAGGACTCCAATTAGGAGTGTGCTGATAAATGTTTAACAACTGGATCACTGGGATAAAAAAAGTGCCCATAACACCTTTTTTTTTTGGAGGGAGGAAGGGAGAAGACTATGCAACTGGGGTTAAATGACTTGCCCAAGGTCACACAGCTAGTGTGTCAAGTGTCTGAGGCCACACTTGAACTCAGGTCCTCCTGACTCCTGTGCTCTATTCACTGCCCTACCCCCTATAACACTTATAAGTTTAATGTGCATTATTACCATTTTCCCTATCACTTTGTTAAGTCTAGACAATCAAAAAAAACAGTAAGTCAAGTGCTGATTTGTAGTTTGCTGATTTCTAATATCACAGTGAAAAAAAAATTTTTTTTTTTTTTAGTTTTTGCTTTTTGGTGGGGGGAAGGCAGGGCAAATGGGGCTAAGTGACTTGCCCAAGGTTACACGGCTAGTTTTGTGTTAAGTGTCTGAGGCTGGATTTGAACTCAGGTCCTCCCAACTCCAGGGCCTGTGCTCTATTCACTGCACCACCTGCCCGCCCCCACAGTGAAAATTCTAACAGTTCTTGGCTTCAACCTGCTCCAGACTCCATCCCAGCATTCTGACTCCTTTTACTGTTCCACTTAGTCACTATTAGGATAAACTATTAGAACGAACCCTTGACTAAGTGAGAATTAAAGAAAAAGAAACACAATTAGTTCCATAATTCATCAAAGCAGTTTTCAAAGCTGAATATCTCACAAGTACCTTCCAAGTGGGCTCATCATTGTACTGATTTTTGCATTGCTCTAGACTGGAAAGGAAGTAAGCTAATATTTTCATGACTATAAACCCTCTTCTCAAGTTTGTTAAAGTTTCTATAAGTTCTGAAAGACTCTAAGTGGTTCTCTGAAATTAGAGTGGGTCAAGTTGTAGTAGGCCATTTTAACACAGAAAAACTCTCCTTATGTCAACAGTCAAACCTTATAAGGCACTTAGATATATTTGAGATTACAAATCAGGTTAATGAGAACACACAGTCAAAGTCTATACATTTTCAAGTGGTTAGTCCCACTAACTGTGTCATTGCTACTGCAAATTTTGTCCCCACAAAAGGTGCGTTAAGAATGCTGGCACTATGGGTTTTTCTAGGTGCTACACAAGTATGTTTATATTCATTTAATCTATAAGCCTACAAAATGTGGGTACAGTTCTGTATTCGCCCAAAATGATGATTTTTGTCCTAGGCATGCCCAGCTTACTGGAAGTCACCTCATGTCCTTGGTAGACAAAAGTAATAAAGATAAACACAATGATAAGATGCAAATGATGTATTTCTTTATATATAAATATCAGGCATTACGCTGTAAATATGCATGTGTGTATATATATGTATATATATAAATTAAATATAATTGCTTTCGCCCCTTCTTGGTTTAAATATTTATTTAGCAGCCTTGCCAATTTTGGGGCTGCCTCCCAGGGTGTGGTTACCTCTTCATTTACAAGACTGACTTAAAGTAAGTTTATTTACTGAATAACATAAAGAAGACATCTTCTTGTGCTTTCAAGTTTAATATTAATTAGGTGGGCAGCTGAGTTCTACAATGTATGAGAAAATATTTCCACTTAGTAATCTTGTTCTCCTCCTTTTTATTTTGAGAGCTTTATCTGTCCAGATGAAACACACCATGAACCAAATTCATATCTGTGCCGATGTCTTCATGGGACTGTGACTCAAAGCTCTTCAGTGGGTTGGGGATGCACAGAGAGACGTGAACCTGGCTCTGCATGACCAAACACTCGCAAAGGCATTTTTGAGAAACACTGTCCTCAACTAAAAATACCTCCAGTAAGAAAGCCGTCGCTAGCCTCTGCCAAACAAGTACAAAGTGAGTGAGGCGGGCACAAAGAAGGCAGTCTACATCAATATCAGTATCAAACACAGCTCTCTATCTCCTGTGGGAACAAAGAAAGGTTGACAGGAAAGGAATGCCTGAAAGCAGGAGAGAAAAAGGAACATATGGCTAAATTCTTTTTAGTTTTTTACTATTTTTTTTTTTGCAATGGGGGGAAAGAAAATCTGTATCTCTGGAGCATGCACAAAGCCCATGTTGGCTCTATCAGTGGACTTACTACAAGTCCCCATCCTGATAAGTTTCTTTTGAGATGCAAGGTAGGTACTTAGATAGACTGCAAATGGATGTTGACATTACTATACGTAGGTTGGGTTTTAGGTTCAGGCAAATATCTCTTATGAATCTGGGGAATATAATTAATTTACCTAGTTAGGTCTTATCCACCAGATAAACAACTCAGAAAGCTGTTCTACAACAAGGGCATGCCCAGCTACCAACCTCAGAGTGATGCTGAGAAAGCATCTACCTAGCCCACAATCTCTGGTAGCTCTTTGCAGGAAATTAAATCACTTCAATGGACAAGTTACTATCCAGTTAACTGAATGCTTGAAATTCAGCTCTTTATTTAAGAAGCACCAAGAGTTAGACTTCAAAGAACAAAAAGAAAACACCAAAAAATAAAATTCAGGAGCACACTACAGGTTTTTTTGGTTTCCAGATTTTTGTTTATTTCTTATAAGGCATATTGACAGTGTGAGGCAGGAACACTAACATGCAACAATGTTGAAGGCTATCATTCAGTAAAGGAAATCCACTCCAAAATCAAGAAGGCCCAGACCTGTAAAGAGGGCATGAGAAATCTGAAGAGTAGGGGACCCACCTCTCATTTACCATGGTGAACTGATTTTAGAGTCCATTTCCTTTTCTAAAATAAAAGATACTACCAGCAGGTCATTTTGGATTATTTGAAATTTGAATTTATTTCTAATGAAAGGTTCTGGAGCAGCACATGATTCTGAGATCTGATTTAACCATAACAAAAAGAAAAGAAAGAAGAAAAAAGGAAGGAGAAGAACATGTACCATTAAAAAAGGATAATCAAAAGATTAGTTTGTGTGTTTATTTATAGACACTGGTTATGGCAATCCAGTGATTAGGCAAATTAATGCAGCTGTGTATGAGTACCACTCCATGAACAGCGCCCACATCTCTTTCAAATGATGCCACCTGTCACTTAAGTATTTTACATTTGCTTTTTACATGACATACATTTTATGCTCCCATTACAAAAAATGTTATTACTTAACTCTTTAAGGCTTGCCATATTACTCATTCATTTTCAAATTCCTTTTAATTCAGAAGAATGGTGCTAGTTAGCCACTCTAAGGGGGCACACAGGGCAAGCTCAAATGATCCATCTCTCTACTGAAGACTCTCTTCTAAAGAATACTTGCCACCCCCCTTCCCCCACCTCCTCCAGTTTGTAGAAACAGTAGAAGGGCCAGGTGTGTTAACTGAACCAAGAATTTAAAAATACTTTTAAAAAATATTTACTATAATTTCTCCTATTTGTGCAAATGCACTTTAAATACAAGTATTACAAGCAGATACTATAATTTTATCTTGAAATAAAAATTTTCATCCTACTATCTCTAGTGAAAATGCACTGTATCAATTATTTCTTGGTGCTCTGAGGTATCCTTAAATTCTATTCTTTCTTAAGAAAACAGGAGGGTATGGATATGGTGAGCATTAATTTATTCCTGAAATCTCAGAATACTAAGAATTAGTGGGTTACTTTCCAAAGCATGAAGGAAACAGCTTTACAAATAAAAAGGAAAAGTACTATTTTACACGGCTAGCTCATTAGTTTGGGGAATTATATAGGCCAAAAGTATATTCTAAGTAGGCTGAAGGAGGTCTTAGGTACACTTATGTGAGCAAAATCTAAAAAGGATTTTAAGGGGCTTTTTGGGATGTTCAGAATACATCTCTAACGTCTGAGGGTGATATGGAAGGAAAGGAACATTCTCTCTCACAAAACACTCCCTACTGTCATTTTAAGAGCCAAAATATGGAGCTCAGGGGAACACTGTCTTTTCACAGAATGGTGTTTTTCGTTTTTCGGGATTCACATAGGAATAAGAGGTAAGATGGGGTAGCAGGCATAGTCAGGGAGTCTTAGAGTCAGGAAAACTGCATTCAAGTCTTGCCTCTGAAATATACTAGCAGTGTGATGCTGGGCAAGTCACAGGTAACTCATGCTAGCCATGGACCCTTTGTTATGTCATGGGCTACTTTGGCACATTGGTGAAACCTATGGACTCCCTTCCAAGAATAATGCTTATAAATGTATAAAATAAAATAAGGTTATAAAGGAAACCTATTATATTGAAATAGTTATACATATATTTTTTAATTTAGGGATCTGCAGGGCTCATGACCTGGCTCAGACTAGAAGTGGCTAACCTGCATCAGTGGAAGACATCTCTACACCAGGAATTCCACACCAGGAAGACTTGGAATGGATCTCAGAGATCTAGTCAAGGCTCTCATTTTACAAATGACCAAACATGTTCAGAAGCGGTTAAGTGATGTGTCCAACATGACATGGATATTACACAAGTCAGGATCTGAGCTTGTGTCCTCTGACTCCAAATCCATCATTCTTTCCACCATACCACAATCCAGACTTGCAGCATCCCCAGAACCTGCACTCCCATCAAAAAAATTCTAATGAAGGAGAGGAAATACTGTTAGATATCACAAGAACACAAAGGAAGAAAACCAGCGAGTGCAAACTCAAACAGCTGTACACAAGCACTGAATTATCAATGACTGTTTGAGGGGAACCTAATCTGATGACTGACCTCACATTACACACTGACAATAATGAACTTGAGACATAAGGCTCAAGTCAATGTGTTTGGTGAGTATGTTGTGTGTTTTCCCCTCTCCCTTTCTTCTGGTGATATCCTCTTCCACATTCTAAAGAAAGCTTGGGGGCTGGGGGGGGGGGGGAGGAGGATGATGAATCATTCTGATAGCCAATTCCACTGCCGGATTTATTCAAGGAGGCAGTGACCGAATGTCTGGGAGTTTAGTCAGTCTTTGCATCATCCCAGGAAGCTGTGCCAGGTATTCAATCATAATGCAAAGTCACCTTGTCCTTTATGCTGTTTCCACAGAAACTCAAAATGCATAAGACCCTAAGAAGCTTCCTGCCTGGGCAGAGGCTTGTTACGTAAAATCGCTAAGCAGGGTTAGGCACCTGGGATGGCTCCTACTCACTCTCTCAATACTCAGCAGAGTATATTCAAGGATCTCTGTTAATCAAGGGAATCTTAAAGGAGACTCAGTGCTAGAATAGACAGTCACACACACATGCACACAGACACGTATGCACAGACACATGTGTGTACACAATATGCCATCCTGATGCATTATTTGGCCACTTCAAAAAGACTCCATTTTCAATATTATTGCAGTCTGACAAAAACAAAGGAATCTGTTATTCTGGAAGCTACAAATAGTTCATATTGGTCATAAAATTCTTCAGGTCCCTTGCCACCCCTATCCCTGAAAATTTCAATGGAAGCTAACTGTCTGAGATTTTCTTTAAGCAACATGACTGATTCCTTTTGATTTTCATATTAATGTCTTCTGTTCTGAGTTTGGACTTGAGAATGCTAACAAACTCTTGCAATTTAGCATGCTTCTTCAGCAAGCTCTCCCTTAGATGACTAGAAAACATTTAGATGATAAGAATGAATTATTTTTTTTTGATGGTAGGATTAGTTACAACTTTGGAAAGCTAGAAAACTGAAGGATTTGATCCTTCCACCTAATTCTTTTAAAGAATGGCAGAAGAAAAGTCTAAAATATTCTGAGTTTAAAAATTATATGAATAAAAATGATGATCCCCTGAATTAGGTGGCATGATAACAGTACCATATATTTAAAGTAAGAAGGTTCTAGAGAGGCCATCTAGTTCAACCTCCTGATTTTACAGATGAGAAAACTGAAATCTCAGAGGTTAAGTGCCTTGCCCAAGGTCACACAAGCAGCAGGATGCTAAACAAGGTTCTCTGACTATCAATCTGGCAGTCTCTTCCCCACCCCATGCTGCTTTTCTATTAGCACAACTGAATTAAAATGCTTTAAGATGTTTCATTCAGTTAGTTGATTGGTTCATCATCTTTTGTGTATTGGGAGAAAATTCTCAAAACAGAAGAGTTAAATCCTTGCACACAACTCATAAAGGACTGTAAACAAGCCTTAGAAAGCAAACCCCTAGTGTCCTAAGGGTTGCATGCTCAAGACATTCAAATGGAGAATGTAAAAAATAGTCCTTGGATTTGGATATCTCATGAGATCATTTAGTCCGACTTCCTCACTTTAGTAACTGAAGCTGGAGTTAGATTAAGTGACTTGTTCAAGGTCACACAATATGTAACATGTTAACATGACAACTCCCAAGTTACTGGTTGTGACAGGATTAGAATTCTGGTCTTCAGTCCCAGTTCTATGTAGCTGCTCTCTAATAAATAAAATGTCAATGAAGCATTAATAAAATTGAATCTATCAAACACAGAGATGAGATTGTTACAAGTGTCCAAGTCCAATAACATTTTATCCAAATCGTAGACATATGATAGAAGAAAGCAAACAAATAGTTAATCTAGAAGGAAGACAATTTGAACAAATGCAACAAAAATTTAGCTCCCAGAGATTTTTTTTTAAATATGGATTTAGTTGAGACTCACAGGGAGGCTGTTTTCAGGGCCAAGATGAGGTTCAGTCAAAGGAACTGAGGATATTTAGCCTGCAGGAGAGAAGATTTAGCTATCTTCAAAAATCCTTAGTATTGCTGTGTAGATGAGAGATTGTTTGCTTGGCCCTAAAAGGCAGAACTGGTGGTCACAGGTGGAAGATGCAAAAAAGCAAACTTAAGCTTAACCTAAGGAAAGACATCCTAACAATTATTGGTGTACATAAGTGTAATAAATTGCCTTAGTGGTCTGGGAGTGGATTCACTCTCAACAGAATTCTTTAAAGGCTGGAAATTAATGTTAGATATTATGGAGAGGGGATTCTTGTTTGGCAATGGGTTGGAGTAGATGGCCCTCTGATGTCCCTAACAACTCTGAAATTCAATGATTAAATGATTACAATGGGAAAAAGTAAGAAAGATTAAGTGACAGAAACTTTGCTCCAAGAGAAAAATTTGACATGATGTGGCCTCAGGGGCACAAATCTTTGGTTTTATCAACAGCATCAGCAAATAGACATTAAGCATCATCAACCGGAAACCAAACCATGCTAGGTATTGAAAATACAACGATTACAAGAAAACAGTCCCTGACCTCAAAGAACTTAGAATCTATTAGTAGCTTACATTTTTTTTATCTTCACAGATAAAATTAGATTAATTCTATATTTAAAATTAGATGATCCCCAAATAATTAAACTTACAAGTTTATGGGGAAGGGGATTAGTATGATAGTTTACTGAGAACAAGAGATAAAAGTTACAAGTAGTAACAGAAAAAGACAAAGAAATGAGCTCTGGAAATGGAGAGAGTCATTTCTAGGAATGCTTCCTTGAAGAGAATCTGTCAGCTGAGACAAGGTGTGGGTAAAGTCAAATATCTGGAAATTGCACAACATACAGAGGTCAAAGAACAAGTCAAAGAACACAAAACGCAAACGGGCTCAACTAGAGATAAGGAAGACAAACAATGTTTATTATAAAAATAGGTCTTGCTTCACAGAACTTACAGGCAGGAGTTCCCCACAGACACTACTAGCTATAGTGAGTTCAGCAAATTCTTAAATATGGCAAGGAAATATTTCAGTGTTAAGTAAGGAAGATTAACTTCTAGGGATTAGAAAACATTACAAAGGTCAAAAGTGAACAGACAGAGGTAAAATAAATACGAGAGACATGGAGAGTTTCTGTAACTCATATTCCAACTAACTGAATGCTAGTCAAGGAACCTTCTTTCTGATTTTTTTTCTTTTGCTTTTTTCCCCTTAAAAGGGTAGACAGCAAGCTGCTGACAACTTATACTATACAAAGAGTTGTTCACACTGCAAAAGTGTTTACTGCTCACAACTGATGTTCAAAATTAATTCACAGCAGCAACACCAGCGGTAAGCTTTGACAGACTGTCTTATGTGTTGACACAGTTATAAGTTGTTAGTTAAAAAAAGTAACACACTTTTTCTCTTTTTCAGCCAATATACACCAAAGATACTCTAAGGCACAAACAAAAGTGTATCTGAAATTGTAAATGCTGTTCTGCAGGTGAGAATTCTGGTTTCTGTGCCCTTAGAGTTAGAAATAACATGCACCAGTTCTACGTAAGTGAAGCAAGGAGGAGATCTTGTCACCAAAAATGGGGTTTCCAGTAGGTCATATAAGTTGCTTCATCTTCCAAGGTAGGCCTATGTTGAACTGCAGGTGCCATTAGAAAGACCATCGATAAACTGGGGAGTTCAAAGGAGAGGTCAGAAGGAAGAAGGACTTGAAATGCCTATCACAGCAGAAGTGGTTAAAGGAAGTGTAGATGATAGTCTAGAGACTGAGAAGGCTTGTGAGAAAAATGATGGCTATCTTCAAGTATTTGAAAGACTATCACAAGGAAGAGTGATTAGAATTATTCTTAAAAGAACTGGGAGCAGTGGGGTGAAAATTTTAGAGAGGTAGATTTAGACTGATAATGGGAAAACTTCCTAATTATCAGAGCTGTCCATAAGTGGAAAATATTGCCTTGGGAAAGGAGCCTAACTTGATGAGTAGGTGCCCAGCCCCTACCTCAGTGCCTAGTCTACAGTCGGCACTTAATAGACGCTTGTTGACTTGATCTGTTGCAGAATGGATTGTTAGGATCCCTCACCCTTGGGTGGGTGAGGAAAATTCACAATTTGTCATGGTTCCAGGTTTTATCTTTTCACAAGGAAAAAAAAAATAGTTGCCAATGGAGTAGCATTCATGGAATAGAAATAATTTCTTTTTCTACTTCTCTAAAAAAATACTTCATTCACCACAATATTAGGGAAGCTACAAAAGTTGCTTGTTCACTCGGGAATTATACATTTCATTATTTTATTTCACCATTTCCTGAGAGAAGTTTGGGTTTGGTTAATAAAGGTGGGGAGACAGGGAAGGATGGGTAGGTAATTGGACTAACCTACAGGGTTATCTTACAGTATCTCTTCCTAAGCCTTTTCACAGTTGGGTTCTTTGCTTCATGGTGGATGTGGTGTAAGGGAAGACTTCCTGTTGAGAAATGAGTCTTTTACATGAGAAGCCACGAGTCTTAGAAAATAAGTCTGGCGTTTTAACCTTGTAGCCCATGCTTCTAGTAATCAAAAGTTGCAATTTACGTAAAAATCAGACAGTGTAAGAGCTCCCTTTAGGAAGCTATAATTAAGTAACTGTTGAAAATGACTTGTACAAGCAGAGTTGACCCTAGGCAAAATTGTAAAAGCAGGTAAAATCTGTCTTCATTGCTTTTACACTTCCCAAATCTTTACCTGTATTCTGCCTCCTACTGCTTCTTCTCACTATCTTCTATTCCCAGCCTCTCTCTCCTGCCAGGTTATACTTTCCGGGTTGCCTTAAAACTCGAGAAGAGATACCTCACTCCAGTCAGTAGAGTAGTGATCTTTCTCCCTTTCTCCTGAGTTCATCAGAACTCCAATAATCTCAGTGTGTAAGGAGAAAATGTTCTCATTCAATAATTTCACACTAGAATATAACTGACAATGTCAATTTTTTTCAAGAGTGTTTCTATTTTTGGATTACTTTTAAAAATTCTGAACTTAACAATAAATTAAAGAAGCAATTCTTTACACAGATAGAACAGAACAAAAGGATTATAGGTGAAATCAGGAAACTCTATTATGTCCAGCTTGCTTTAAAATCTGTATATATAATAAATCCAACATGTCTTTTTCAAAGCCGACCTGCTTGTCTATACTTCCTACTGACCTTCCTTCTATTCTCTTCTGAGCATTTTGAAAAAATGCTTCAATCACCCTTTTTTCTTTCAAAAGAAAATTTTTTTTGGTAGCAGTATCGATAACTCCCCTTACCTCCTTCAACTTCTCATGCAAAATAAAAGAAAGGAAAAACAAAGCCCTTTTAGCAAAACAAGTCTCCACTCTGGCTGTGTCTGAAAATGTACGTCTCATTCTGCACCCTGAGTTCATCACCTTTCTTTCAGGAGATGGGTAGCATGATTCACATTTTAAGATATTTGTTAAACCAAAGCATTATTCATATGGTTAGAATTCCAGGTCACTAAACACAGGGAAGAATTTCAGGAAGCTTTTAGGAGAAATATTTTAGGACAGGGGTCCTCTTCTCTCTGCACCTTTTCACAGGCACTAAACATATTCCTTCTTGTCCCCTCTCCCCTCCAGAGACCAAGTCAGTGAATGTGAGAATTTGGCCAGGCAAAGCACTACAAGAATACTGATGCTGGAACATACTTTTGTTAGGTATGGTAGTGATGGCATGTAATCAAATCTCTGATGCTAATTATCTACCTGCTGTCTAGACAATAATAATAATAGCTCACATTTATATAATGCTTTAAGATTTGCAAAACACTTCATATAATATTATTTCACTTGATCCTCTCATCACCAGAAGCCTGTCCATGATTTGATTATTTTGACCACAGCAACTCAAGTCACCTGTAAGGAAAATTTACTACTTCCTTTCTGTAATGGGAATGGGAATTTGAAGATCTTCCCTGCCACTTAATAGACCCAGGTGGGAGTTTGAAGACCTCCCCTGCATTGAAAGTAAACTCGGCTCCCTAACAGGCTGAATGTAATCTCATGGAGCCTGTGATGGAGGGAATTTGCTGAAGGGCGGAGCAGAGCCCACAGGAAGTTTCTCTGCTGTGAAGATAAACTCTGTCCCCGAACAGGTTAAATATAGTCACATGGAGCCTGTGGTGGGAGGAGTTTGCTTAAGGGAAGCAGAGTCCACAGGAAACTGGTAGTCAGAGCTAACTAGACAGTGGAAGAGAGAGGACGCTCAGGCAAGGAGTGAGATAGGCTTGTGAGTAGACACTGATCTTGTTTGTGGGAAGGCTGAAGGATGCTGTGGCTCTCAATGTTATTATGGCTCCTGAATATCTTTGGTACTATGATGGAATTGGCTTACTGGTTATGGGATTTGGTTTTCTGGTGTCTAAATAAATGCTTCAGTTCTGTCCTCTACCTGGAGAATCTGGCATATTTTGTGATCGAACGTCATGTGATATTTATAGTTATGGTCTTTATTGTGATCAGGCATACTGCAAATATTGCATTGGTGCTACACTTTCACAGAAGGATTGTCATTCCTATCAATGGCAAGGAGGATATACAATGATGAAATCATAGCTCTTTGAAGTGTTTTAGTGCCCATACAGATACCAAGCTTACAACAAGCTGGAGAGCGTCCCTTTTTGGTATTCTACTGATTGGCGTGATTCAAAGTCACTTAACCACTTTCTGTCACAAAGGTGGACAATTTCTTTTTTTTTAAAGTTTTCCTTTTTATTATGAACTTGGCAAATACTAAGAAAATATGAACATTTTATTTTATTGCTGCTTTTCGGAGAGGGTGAAGGCAGGGCAATTGGGGTTAAGTGACTTGCCCAAGGTCACATGGCTAGCAAGTGTTAAGTGTCTGAGGCTGGATTTGAATTCAGGTCCTCCTGACTCCAGGGCAGTTGCTGTATTCACTGCACCACCTAGCTGCCCCTACAAAGAACATTTTAAAAAGAGAACAGCTTAGGAAACCTAAAATCTCCAGTAGTTACAACTTGGGCTTTTATGGGATATAATTCAAACTTAACCTGGTAGTTCCAACATTGCCCTGCTTGTCAGGGTCCCCTTCAGAACATCCTTCTATTCTCTTCTGATTTTTTAACATGATTCAGTGATGTTCTTTTTTTTTCTTTTTTAATCTCCCCTACTTCTTCCCTAACTCTCCTCCTCAAAGAAAAATAAAAGCCCTCCCTGGTTAAAAAAATACATACAAAACAAATCCACTTATTGGTCATATTTTTAAATGTCGTGTCTTTTTCTTTTTTTGAGCTGATCGCTTCTCAACCAAGAGGTGGGAAATATGATTTATCATCAGTCATTTGGAGTCAGGATTGTTTGCTGAGCTGGTTATAGTTTTTAAATTTTTAGAGCTGTTTAGAAAGAGCAACATTTTCAGGAAGGGGTAGTTAGGTGGCATAGTAGATAGAGCCCAGAACTTAGTTTGAATCCTGCCTCAGACACTTAAACAGCTGTGTGATTCTGGGCAAGTCACTTAACTGCTCTTGCCTCAGTTTCCTCATCTGCAAAATGGGGATAATAACAGTGCCTACTTCATAGGGTTGTTGTGAAGATTAAACGAGTTAATGTATATAAAGTTCTCTGCAAACCTTAAAGCTCTATATGAATGCTAGCTCTACTACTGCTGCTGCTGCTACTACTAGTAACTACTGATCATCATCATTATTATATGTCAAGCACTCTTCCAAAGTAGTTCAAAGGGAAAATGACAGGCGCCTATGAGCATGCTTTCCTCCAAGGCCACCGGTTTCCAGCTTCTAGTGGCCAAGCATGAGAAAGTGAACTGTTTAAGAAAATTCAACTTAATTATAAATTGAATTGCTTATATTGGGAGAATCATATTGTAGAGGAAACCACCCTCCTGAAATGCCATATTATGTTTATGTCTTGGGAAAGTTGAAATAAAGTTTAGGGCATTATGTCAGTGACTCTGTGGAACAACTCCCTGGAAAAACAGAATTTGGGGTTTTAGGGTTTTTGTGGTATTGCTTCTGCCACAATGGTGGTGAGCACAGATGGTGATGTTAGTGGTCTAAGGCGCCACAGTCAAAGTACACAATATCTTCTTACAAAGGCCTCTCTTCCAAACAAACACATTGCTCACTTACACAGAATGAACACCATTGTTTTATGCCATCAAATGAAAAAGATTCATTTCCTAAACTTAATGGAAACTGGAGATGCTGAGATGGCTCCTCTCTAACATTCTTCATATGTACCCTGGAGTCTAAATGGCCCTTATGGAACAGAAGGATGGGATGACAGCACATTTATTTAGTTCACATATGCTCTGTATATCCTATAGTTTTTGTTGTTCAGTCATTTAAATTCTGTGTCTGACTCTTCGTGACTCCATTTGAGGCTTTCTTGGCAAAGATAATGAAGTGATTTGCCATTTCCTTCTCCAGATCATTTTATAGATGGGGAAACCGAAGCAAACAGGGGTTAAGTGACTTGCCCTGGGTCACACAGCTAGTAAGTGTCTGAGATCAGATTTGAACTCAGGAAGACCTTCCTTAAAATTTTTCTGATATCAGCTTGCTTTTTAATCATTTGTCTCTTTTCCATAAAAGTTGTGAAGAACAATCTGCCAAGAAATGCGACCTCTCTGCAAAATAACAAGAATGCTAAAGCAGTCTTTTCCCAATTAAAAAAAAAATCACCTTCTAGGAAATTATACTAATCATCCTTACTAATGTCATCATCCTCAAAGGGTTCTGTGAGTAAATTGTTTAAGTACTGTAGAGCATTTTGCAGATATAGGCTATGCAAAACAATAATGATGATGATGATGATGATTATAATAATGATAAATGATTATTATATTGGTGATGATGACAATGGAAGGGTCAATAGCAAGGAAATGTTACGGGATTTGGAAAGCAGGACTTTATACTCTTCTCCCTATTTTTAATACTATTGTCCACTATCTGTTATTATAATATTATCATCATCATAATCTTTATCTTGACCTATCTTTATCCTAACTAGGTGTCTGTACATATCTCTCACTTACCTATCCATAATTAGTCATTCAGATCATCACACACCCCAGAACTCATTCATAATGTACAAACTCCTTTCCTAAAGTGTGAAAAATCTCTAAACATAACTAGGAGTACAAAATTTAATTAAAGAGTTCAACTACGTTTAGACACAGTTTGGCTCCTCTTGAAAAAAAAAACACAGCCAACAACTATAATATATATGGAGAAGTTTTATTTAAGTCAATATGTGGCTAACGTAAATGTTAGTGGGTTAATCTTCAGCATTACCAGATGGGTGGTTTAAACCACACAGCTAACCATGGGTTCCCAGTGAGAAGATCGAACTTTACCTAGCTGATCTTTAGGCTAACTGTAATCACTATGTCTCTCTGTGTTCCACAACAGCTGAC
>NW_027187302.1:8434066-8441654 GCF_028583685.1 Petaurus breviceps papuanus
CCACTTAATGACTTTACTGTTTGTAGTATCTTTTCCTCCTCCCTAGGTGATCTCAACGCTTTCAGAAGATGAAAAGGAACATTCTCCTTACAAAAAAATTGGGGATCTCTATGCTAACCTCTGCTATAGTTCAGGTGGGGTATGTGGGATTAGGAAAAAGTTCAAGAAGACTGATCCCAGCATGGAATCAGCATGGCCCCTAGCACATAGGAAGTATTAAATAAATGCTTGCTGACCTGTTGATTGATTCAGAGGAAAAAGCACTGCATCTAGAAAGAGGATACTGCCTTGGGATTGATTTTGTTTTCAATTATTTCTTTCTTACTGGGAAAAAGCAGGGAAGAGACATAAGGGACCTTGAAGCTCGTCTAGTCCAGGCTTCAGGTCCTCATTTTCCAGTTGGGGAACTGAGGCCATAGGGATGAAGGGGACAAAGTAGCACAGACGCTTAGCGGCAAAGCCACAACTAAAACCAAGATCTTCTGAATTTTGGCTCAGTACCCTCTGTGAATTAATTCCATATGGTTAGCCATATTATACCTTATTTATAATAGCACATTAAAAAGGAAGCCCTGCCAGGGATCCCATACTACCTTTGTGACTCACGGCTAGAAATTTTTATCTCTCTGGTCCTTAGCTTTCCAATCTTTAAAATGAGGGCATTGGACTATATGATGTCTAGGGTTTCTTGCAGTTCTTAATCCTATGAGCCTATGGAAATTTCAGGGAATTGGGAGGCTGCAAGTTTGAGAGAGAGATATAGTTGCTGTCACTTACACAGACATATTCTTTCCCCAGGTCTTATGCCTGGGGAGGGAGGAACTATAATTTTGTGAAGTTAGGGCATTAAGGGGTGTCAGGAAGTAGGCAAATTGCTGGTGTGTGGGTGACACAGAGGTATGTAAAAGCTGATTTGGGTGCTGAGAGAGCGCTAGAATGTAAAAGGAGAATCACTGGTTGTAGGATGTGTTTTAGTGTAAGACCCTAGAGTCCCCGCAGAGAGTCTGGGAGCCACTGTCTATTGGTGCCTGCATTGGGTCTCCTTCTCCAGCATGGTCTGTATGCTTTATACAGGTATGTGTATATCAGAGTTTGTCTCAGGGAGAGCTTGTGGCAAGGTTGTCGGTACCTCCTACACAGCACATACCATTACAGAGACAGTGGTGATGAGAGGTACATGATCAGATCCTGTCTGGTACTGCTTATCTTGACTGTAGCCACTGATGACCTTGCTTCCAGGTCTCCATTTCTGAAGAGGAATGCCTGGGGAGTGATGGGTGGAGGATGGGGTGAGGCACTGGGAAGCCTAATGAGGTACACAAGGGAAAACTAGTATTGAAGAAGGAAATGGCCCAATGTCATATAGTTGAATATATCAAATTAGGGACCAAGTTCCAATAGGGGAAAAAAAAAGATCTTGCAGGAAAAGTAGCTGTACCTGCCTCTGAAAGTCAAGGCGATTTCTGTATGCCAAGACATCTGGTGACCCCAGTATTATGTATGTATGTATGTATGAAATCCTGAGTAGAATGGAGGCTTACAGTGGAAAACAATTACCTCATGGACTGAAAAGTGACAGACAGACTGGCATTGTTCTCTAGCTGTCATTTCCTTCAACAACTGTAACATACTGAATACTATAGATGCCATTTTATTAACCTTCCCCCACCCTGTCACTCTCATGGCAAATGAAATCAGTTAGAAAATGGACAATTCCCTGTCTACACTGTATATTTTACCCACATGACTATTACTGTTAGGATAAGTGAGAGGCATTTAATTTCTCCATAAATTTGTAAATGGCCGGGATTGGAATTGAAGATCTCTAAGGTCCCTTTCAGGTCTAAAATTCTATGATTCCATGAGTCTATAAATACCCATGGCCAATATTCAGATGTTCCTATTGGGCTTCATAAGTATGTGTGTTTATGAGAGAAGTGTGCCTCTATTTAATTGCTTAAAGATGCTACAAATCTATTTGCCTCTTAAACATAAAAGGAATAGACAGATTCTGAGAAAACTACAAACTAGGATAGGTTGAAAAGAACAGAATTTTTATTCTTTTTCTATATATGTATGTGTATATAAAGTATACATATATGTATACATGTATACGTTTAGAAAACATGTTTATGTGAATCATGGTCTAAAGTCTCGCAATTTATGTTAACATTTTTTAAAAAATGTCATTCTATGCTGTTTCTGGACAGACTTTTAGTTACTTTGTGGGTTATTAATACCCCAAATATTCAGTTTTTCTGTGATTTATTGAACATTTACAGGCCTTTCTACCCAGTGATAAGAATGCACTTCTGAGCCAATTCTAAACCAAGGAAGAAAGATTAATATTGTTTCTTCCATAAAATCCCTCCTTCTGCCCATGTCATACCATTAGGCCTTGGGTCACACCTTTTCCCACTCAATGACCTATTTAAATTTAAGGGTGGGAAAGATATGGGCAAAATGGAAAGGATGTCAGAGAAGTGAAGCTAAGAGGAGGAAGAAGAGAGAGGAAGAAAAAGGGAGAGAGAGAAAAGAGGAGGGGAGAGAGAAAAATGGGAAGGGGTAGGAAAGTGAAGGGAAGAAAGAGAAAGGGGAAGATAGAGTGGGGAGAGAAAGTGCTCTAAGCATTCTGCCTGGCACATAGTAGGTGATATATCTATCTTTAACCCTTTCCCTTCCTCCCTACTAGATGCTAACTCAGACCTGTTAAAGACCTTAGCTTAAAAAGGCCAAGGTCTTCCACTGCACCCAGAGCATTCCAGTGGTCCTGATCTATATCTCACCACTGGACCCAAATGGTTCTGGAAGAGAAAGTGAGGCTGGTGACCTTACACAGCATTCCCTCACTTAAATCAAACTCACTTGCATGTCATGGCATGACTTCCCTGATGTCACGGTCCACTTTGAGAATGAAGGACAAACAATAACTAGATGCCGGACCACATCACATGAACAACAAAGTCATTTTTTAGTCTTATTCCTCTAGCCTCACCCATCCCGTCCCCTTCCTGCTATTGAATAACAATACCATGCCTGGCTCAGCACAGTGCATTAAGAAAGTAGGGTGGAAAGAGCCCTTAATTTGAAGTCAAAGCATGGAGGTTGAAATCTCAGTT
This sequence comes from Petaurus breviceps papuanus, assembly GCF_028583685.1. Classification (NCBI taxonomy): domain Eukaryota; kingdom Metazoa; phylum Chordata; class Mammalia; order Diprotodontia; family Petauridae; genus Petaurus; species Petaurus breviceps. The sequence continues at coordinate 8,437,186 of NW_027187302.1, forward strand.
TTGCTACACACCTTTTTTTGACTTTGACCAAGTTACTTATCATCCTTGGGCCCCAGATTCCTCATCTTTAAAATGAGAACACTGGACATTATATGATTTCTAATTTCTCTTCCGGTTCAAAATCCTATGATCTTTTAGGCAAGGGGTTCCTAATCTTTTTTGTTTCATAGACCCCACTGACATCCTGATAAGCCCTATGAACCTCTTCTCAGAATATTTTTCAATACATAAAATATACACAGGATTACAAAAGAAATGAATGATACTGAAATAGCTGTCAAAAATATTTAAAAAGTTCACAAACCCCAGGTTATGCAAAAATACTTTTCATTTAAAATAATTCAAAGGAAGATGGTGGAGTAGAAACAGGACCTCCATGTGGCTCCAGCTTCCACCTTCCCCAATTCATGTAAAAGGGGACTCTGAACAAACTTTGGAGCTACAGAACCCACAAAATGACACAGAGAAGCTAACCTCCCAATGAGGAAGGCCTGGCAGGCCGGCAGGAATCGGCCAGCACAGCGCTCTGGGAGCTGAGCACAGGCCCCCGTGAGCCGGAGTTTTAGCCCCAGGGTGGGTCTGAGCAGCCGCCAGCTGGAGGGACTCCAGATCACCAGCAGCTGTGGCCGTTTCCAGATTTATCAACACATAGATACAAAGGAAAAAGTGAGAAGTCAGTTCAGTGTGGACTTTGGGACCAGTAGTTGGGAGAGTGTTGGCTTTTGCCCCCAGGGCGAGAAGCCACTGAAACGCCGTGGCTCAGCTGGTGCCACAGCTCAGCTTCAGCTCCTGGCCTGTAGACTGTAGGGGGACCAATGGACCAGTCTGAGGGGTAATCACTCTTGCTTTAACCTTCTTGGATCTGGATTGCAGTCTAGGGTGGAGGTCCTGGGGTGTGTGACCAGCTTGCCAGAGTGTGTGGAGGCTTCAGATAGGGCACCCAACTAATACCTCCGGCAGCTGAGAAAACCCCAGTGTTTGGGACAGAAGCTCCCCAGTCTGATGGCAGAGTCTTACTGTGGCAAAAAGACCAGGGGTCAAGTGATTGAGGGGTGACATGACCAGGGAAAGGAAGCAAAGCAAACAAAAGAATCCAACATTAGAATCCTATTTTGGGGACAAAAAGGAGCAAAGTATGGAACAGGAGGAAGACAATGAAGTCAGAACTCCTGCACCAAAAGCTTCAATGGAAAATACAAGCTGGTTATAGGGCACAGAGGACCTTAAGAAGCAGATAAGAGAAGTGCAGGAAAAATTGGGAAGAGAAATGAGAATGATGCAAGAAAATTATGAAATGAGAGTTGACAGCCTGACTGAGGAAAATTACACCTTAAAAAACAGACTAGCTCAAATGGCAAAAGAGGCTCAAAAAGGCAATGAGGAGAGGAATGTCTTAAAAAGCCGAATTTGCCAGATGGAAAAAGAATCTCAAAAACTCAATGAGGAGAATCATTCCTTCAGATTGAGAATGGAACAAAGGGAATCTAGTGACTTTATGAGAAATCAAGATGAAGTTAAACAGATCCAAACAAATGAAAGAATAGAAGTGAATATGAAATATCTCATGGGAAAAACCACTGACTTGAAAAATAGATCCAGGAGAGATAATTTAAAAATTATTGGACTACCTGAAAGCCATGATCAAATAAAGAACCTAGAAATCATCCTCCAATAAATTCTCAAGGAAAATTGCCCTGATGTTTTAGAACCAGAAGACAAAATAGAGGTTGAAAGAATCCACCAATCACCTCCTGAAAAAGATCCCAAAAAGAAAACCCCCAGGAATATTATAGCCAGGTTCTGGAATTCCCAGATCAAGGAGAGAATATTACGAGCAGCCAGGAAGAAACAATTTGAATATTGTGGAAACACAATCAGGATAACACAGGATCTGGCAACTTCTACACTGAGCGATCGAAGGGCCTGGAATATGATATTCCGGAAGGCAAAGGAGCTGGGATTAAAACCAAGAATCACCTACCCAGCAAAACTGAGTATCATGTTTCAGGGGAAAATATGGTCATTCAGTGGAATAGAGGACTTTCAGGCATTCTTGATGAAAAAACCAGAGTTGAATAGAAAATCTGACATTCAGATACAAGAAACAAGAGAAGCTTGAGAAGGTAAACAGGGAAAAGAAATCATAAGCCGCTTATCAAAGTTGAACTATTAACATTCCTCCATGGAAAAATGATAATTGTAACTGATAAAACTTTTCTCAGTATGAAAATAGCTGAAGGGAATAGAAATATGTGTATGTATATATATATATGTCTATATAGGAGGGCATATGGGTGTATGAATACATATGTGAATGTGTGTATATATGCTTACAGGTATACATAGAGGGCACAGGACCAATTTAATAGGAAGGGATGACACTTAAAAGGTGAAATTAAGAGGTGAGAGAGGAATATAATGAGAGGAGATGGGGAGAGACAGAATGGGGTAAACTATCTCATATAGAAGAGGCAAGGGAAAATGGTTACAATGGAGGGGAAGAATAGGAAGGCAAAAGGGAATGGGTCAACCTTATTGTCATTGAATTTGGTTCGGGGAGGGAATAAAATACACACTAAATAGAGTATCTTACCCTACAGGAGAGTAGGGGCGAAGGGGATGAGAGGGGGGATGATGGAAGGGAGGGCAGGCTGGGGGGGAGGGAAGTTGGAAGCACTCACTTTTGAAAAGGGACCGGATCAAAGTAGAGAATAGAATAAGTGGGTAGTGGGATAGGAGGGAGGGAAATATAATCAGTCTTTTACAATATATCTACTATGTTAATGTTTTGCATTAGCTACACATGTACAACCTATACTGAACTGCTTATCTTCCCAGTAAGGGTAGGTGACAAGGGAGGAAGGGAATGTATCTGGAATTCAAAGTTTTAAAATTAAATGTTTAAAATTTTATACATATATATACACACACACTTTTATTAATACTATTTTACATGTAATTAGGAAATAAGATATACAGGCACTGGGGCATAGAGATAGATCCACCATGCCCTACTAAGTTTAAGGGGGTATGGGAGAAGATATGGGAGAGAGCAGATTGGAGGAGGGGATATCCTGTGGGACTGCTATTTTGGAGTGGTGGGTAGGGGAAAAACAGGAAGAAAATTTGTAACTCAAAATCTGGCGGAAATTAATGATGTAAGTCAGAAGTTAATAAAGCATTTGAAAAATGAAAAAAAAAATAATTCAAAGGCAAAAAAAAAAAAAGAAAATAGCAAAAATTAGTGCACCCCCTTCTGGGGTTACAGTTATATTACTTTAGGCAACACATAATGGTTTCAGAATAAGATCACAATGATAGTAGGAGCTTCTATAGCATGCCTACTGCCAACAATTCCAGGGAGGAATCACCCAGCCACCATGCCTCTCACTACTTCATAGGAAAGCCTTCTCCTTCCTATCAAATTTGTTTCTTGGCTAAGTTAAGTATCTGAGACACAGATTGGTGGAGGCAACATCCAGAAACTCTCATACTGTAGCCTTCAGTAGCCTATGGTTTAAATGTTATATTGCCAGGTCTTTCTTTTCTCCCCCCAGTCTTTATTCCTTCCCTCCCCCTTTTTTCTCTCCTCTTGCTTAATGTCAGGATATAAAATGCCCTCTATTCAAAGCTGTCATTTTAATGCCCTGAAGTTCTTGAGGACAGTGCTGAGTATGTCCTGCTAATGACAAAAAATAAGGATGGTTTTAAAATTAGAGGAAAAAAAAATACTGGACTACAGGAAGGAACTTATTTGTATCCACGATGACAAAGTTTCCAGTTTATTGCCGAGTTGTCTGTTAACCCAACAAATTGCTGCCTCATCCTACCAGGAGTTCACTGCCTGACCTACTTTCCAAAACAGCAGAATCAGTTTTCTAGCTTTGTACACACACACACACACACACACACACACGCACGCACGCACACACATACCTTTTTAAAAAAAAAAAAAAAAGGCAAGGATGGGATGGGAGTGGGTGGGAGGGAGGAAGATATTCAACAAACCCTAATTAAAATTCAAATAGATATATAAGGAACTTGGGAAACACAACCCCATGACCCTGTGGAAAAGAGGCAAGGTTGTTATCTTTAGGCTTATTTGCATTCCTAGTGCACATCCCTAGTAATAAGTCCACTAACTAGAGGTACAGGCAAGGGGAAAAACAAACATTTGGGTAGTTTATCTTTGCAGATAAACTGGGAAATAAAAGGTGAAGGAGACAAGCTAGTGGTGGGGGAGGGGGGGTTAGGGTGCTGGGATGGTGGGGACCATAATTGAATAACTCACATAAATTGTTTATACTTGTCTTTTTTAAAAAATGGATTTGCAAAAGTAGTTCTGGATTATTTTCTGAGACTCAAGCATGTTTCTTGGCAGGGCGAAAGGATAAGGAGGGAGAGAATGAGGAGAGAGAGAGAGAGAGAGAGAGAGAGAGAGAGAGAGAGAGAGAGAGAGAGAGAGAGAG
>NW_027187302.1:8441664-8446879 GCF_028583685.1 Petaurus breviceps papuanus
GAGAGAGAGAGAGAGAGAGAGAGAGAGAGAGAGAGAGAGAGAGAGAGCAAACCACCAGTGGAAAAAGAGATAGGATAGGGGGCAAGAGAACAGGTGTAGAGGTTAGTTGTGGGAAGAAGCAGGGGCTGGTCCTACAGAGACCTCATAAAGGCTCAGTGATGTTTTTTAAAAATATGTAATTAAATGTCACTAAGGAGACAAAGGAGAACATTGATTTCCTACTATTACACAGGAACCTGACCTGAGTTTAGTATAAGTAAATATTTTCTTTTATGTGTGCCTTGTTATTTTATTTTTATATCATCACTATTTTCAAATATACTGAAAATATGAGAAATACTACTTTCTATAGATTAGAGTGTGTTTTCTTTCACTCTTCTATTCAGAGAGTGTTAACTTGTAAAAAACAAAAGAAAACAGTAAAAAAAAAATAGGATCATGTCTGTATGTGCAACATTTCATAGACATATGTCCCCTACCTCTCCAAAGAAAGCAGAGTTTCGTTTCCTTATCTCTTCTCCAGGCATAAGTTTGGTCATTATAATTAAGCAATGTTCCATTTCATTTTATTGCTTTTTGTTTATATTGTCATAGTCATTGTGTACATTTTTCCTGGCTCTGTTTACTTCACTCTGTATCAGTTCTTGTAAGTCTTTCCTTATTTCTCTGAATTCCTCACATTCAGAGTTTCTTACAACACAATAATATTCCATTGCATTAATGTCCCACAATTTATTTAGCCATTTCCCAATCGAAGGGCACTCACTTTATTTCCAATTCTTTGCTACAAAAAAAATGCTGCTAAGAATATATTAATATAGCTAGCAAGCTAGACAGACATACAGAGCCTTTTTGTCTTTGACCTCTTTGGAGTACAGGCTTAGGAGTAGAATGCCTGGTAAAATGGCATGGACATTTTCATCATTTAGCATAATTCCATATTGTTTTCCAGAATGATTGGTCCAATTAAGAGTTCCATCAACAATATTTTGGTGTACCTGTCTTCCAGCAGCCTTTCCAACTTTACTGAACAATGATCTTTTCTATTTCTTGGTAGGTTAAAAAATTCTTTTTCTAGTCATAATTGTAAAAGGCATCCCTTTTTAAATTTTCCTTTATTTGAAAAATAAAAATATTTTAAAGTAAGCCATTTTATATTTAGATAGGGTATCAATTTAGAACTTATTTTGGTATATTGTATAAAATGTTGGTCTAAACTTTTTTTTGTCCAGTTTTATCACAAGTTCTCATTGAACAGCAAGTCCTTCCCTAAATATGTTCTTGGGTTTATGAAACATTATTCAACTTCTAAGTATTCAAAAGAGAACTCTCTCTTTCCCCTTAAATTCTACCTACTACTATCCAGGACACCAATATTCTCCCTACTACTTAGGTTCTCAACAAGCCTGTTATTTTTGACTCCTCACCTGAACTCAACCCACATATCCAATTCATTGTCAAGCCTTGTCATTTCTACCTTCACAACATCTGTGTCTTTTCTTCTACTCACACAACTCCTACTCTGGTCCAGGCCTTGACCACCTCTTACCTAGACTACTGTAAGACACTTCTAATTGCTCCCTGCCTCAAGTCTTTCCTCACTCCAATCTACGCTCCATTTAACTGCCAAAGTTATTTTAAATCATTACATCAGAGGTTTGACCAAGTCATTACTCCACCTCACAAAATCAAATGGCTCCCTGTTACCCAAAGAATCAAATGTAGAGCCCTTTATTTGGCATTTAAAGTTTATCACAGCCAGGCTCCTTCCTCCTTTTCCAGTTAGTTCCCTTATACAGTACTACCCTCTACCCACTTGATGATTCAGTTAGACTGGACTTCCTGATGTTCTTTATATGTGATACCCTATTTTCTGACTCCTGGCTGTCCTCCTTATTGGAAATGCTTACCTTCCTAATATCTGCCTTACCGTGTTTCCCTGATAATAAGACCTATCCCAAAAATAAGCCCTCCCCTTACTGTGTAAGATTCCTCTAAAATAAGCCCTCCCCCGAAAATAAGCCCTATTGAGATTGCTACTGTAGTGAAGGTGATCCCCTGCGCTACATGCTACATTAAGGTACCCTCTGTATGCACCGTCTCCCCCCCGGTGAAACGCACGCCGTGCTCTGAGCTGCAGCAGTGAGCGCGTCATCCTGTTCTTCCCCAGTGATTTGCTTATTGAATAAAGGTACATTTTTTTGTTCACATTTACCTGTTTATTAAAATTGCTGTCAATGTTCATTAAAATAAGCCCTCCCTGAAAATAAGCCCTCTAGTGTTTTTTGTCCAAAAAAAAAAATTATAAGACAGTGTCTTATTATCAGGGAAACACGGTAGTTATCACAGTTTCCTTCAAGACTCAATTAAAATACTATCTTGTGTAGGAGGCCTTTCCTAGTCTTCCCCCTCTACACAATCCCAGCTACTACTGCCTTCCCTTTTGAGAGTGCCTACTATCTACTCCATATATATCTATATAGCGTGTATGTTAGTTGTTATATGTATACTTTGTATATACATATGGTTATTACCTGTCCCCGCCCCCCACTAGAATGTGAACACCTTCAAGGCAAGGTCTTTATTTGCCTTTCTTTGCATCCTCAGCACATAGTAAGTGCTTAATAAATGCTTGCTGACAGAATGAACCAACATTCTCCCATCATCTCAGGTTTGTAAATTCATCATTATCTTCAATTTTATACTCTTCCTAATCCTACATATTCAATCAATTGCCAAGATCTCTTGTATTTGACCCTTTCTCTATATATATTTTCTATATTGATCTATATATATTCTCTCTATATATTCTCAATCCATGCCTTTGCTCAGGCTCTCATCACCAATTGACTAGACTATTACTACAATCTCCTACTTTCCCTGCCTCGATTCTTGTCCTATTCCACAGTTGCCAAAGTGGTTGAATAGATTTTGAGTACAGATCTGAACTTGTCATTTCCCTCTTCAAATAAATTCCAGTGATTCCCAATTGCCTCTAGCATTTTAAAGCTGTATGTCCCCAACCTATCTTTCTAGCCTCATTATACATTATTCTATTTTCCACATTCGGTGGTCCTGACCAATTAGTCTTCTCTCTCTTCTTTGCACATGGTGCTCCATCTCCTTCATCTCTGCTTCTGTGGGGTTTCACTGCCTTATCTGTATAATGAGGAGGTTGGCCTAGATGGCTTCTGAGGTCTCTTCTAACTTTAAATTTTTGGTACTGTGTACCTTTGCACTGGTTATCTCTCATGTCTGGAATGAACTCCCTCCTCAGCTCCACCTCACAGAATTCCTCAAGATTCACCTTCTACAGGAAGCTGTTCCTGGTCTCTCCACCTATTAACTGCCTCCCTCTCTAGCTGCTTTGTAGTTACTCTTTAAATACTTCTTTAAGTATAAGTTGTCTCCCATACTCATGCTAGAAATTGTTTCAGTTTTTGTATTTGTATCCTCTGAGTCTAGTACAGTGTCTGGCCCTGTGCACAATATTTGCTGATTGTCAGTGCTTAATTCTTCTTTATTGTTTCCTTATCTAGGTTATTCTGCTGATTTCTTTTTTTTTAAAGCACTACCAAATAGTGAATAGTGCTTTATAATACAGTCTGATGTCTGGAAATGCTATTCTCACTTCATTCTTTTATTGTTGGAAAAAAATTTCACTTAAAGTGATTTTATTATAATTTTATCTAGGTTCCTAAAATTACCTCTTGGTTGTTTGATATGAATTATTTTAGTTAGCATCATCTTTTTTTTATTATGTTGGTATATCCCAACTATGAGCAATGAATGTTATTCTCCAATCATCGTCTTCCTCCATATTTGGAAAGGAATTTAAAATGATATTTATATGTCATATATATGTCTTGGTAGATTAACTCCCAGATATTTTATGCATTTTGAAGTTATTCTGCGTGGAATTTCACTGACAGGTCTTCTGGTTTTCATTACCGTTGTTTATAGAAATACTGATAATCTAGGGGAATTTATTTTCCATCTTGTATTTATTGGAAATACTGTGTTAATTCCTTTGCTGATTTTATGAGGTTTCCTAAGTAAGCCATCATGTAATTTCTAAACAGGAAAAATCAGGCAAAAATTATTTTTGCCGATATTTATTCTTTTATTTCTTCTGTCTTACTGCTACTGCTAGCATTTCTAGAACTCTGTTAAATAATTGTGAAAAGAGAAGGCTTTATCCCTGCATTTACTGCAAAAGCTTCCAATATTTCCCAATTGAAAATAAGTCTAGACTTTAGTTTGTGATATATATTTTTTCTTTCAAAATAAAAACGGCACTTCTGTATTTATGTTTTTAATGATTTTTAAAAAAGCAGAAATGGGAGTTGAATTTTATCAAGGTTTTTTAATACATCTATTGATATGATAATGTGATGTGGGTTGTTTTTCATCATTATATGATTATGTTAATTGTTGTCGAAATGCTGGGTATTTTTGTAACCTTGGCACAATAACAACTTGATCATAATCGATAATTTCTGTATTATATTGTTGTCATCTTTTTTCTTAAGATTTTATTTAAAATTTTTGCTTCTATTAATTTTCTTTCTCTAGTTTTCTTTCTCTGCTTTACTGTTCCCAGATTTAGGATATTATTTCTGTATTGGTATCATAAGAGGAATTTGGTAGAATACTTTCTTGCTAATTATTAAAAATAATTTGTGTAGCACAGGTATTCATTATTTTAAAAATATGCAACAGAATTAATCTGGACCAGCATATTTTTTCCTTTGGTGGTATCTATGTGATTTGTTCAATGTTCTCCCTCCCCCCCCTTGTGTTAAAGATTGAATTAAGATTTCTATTATTTCCTTTGAACGTTTTTTATTTTTATTTTTCTAGATAACCATCCATCTTCTAAAATTCTCAATTTCACTAGCATATATACCAGCCTTTCTGACATATTTCCCCAACTTGGAGAGGCAGCATGGTGTAGTGGAATAAGAGGTGTTCTTAAGAGTCAAGATCCAAGTTCTGCCTCTGGCACAGAATGACTATTCGGCCTGGGTCAAATTAATCTTTTAGTGCCCTCAGACAACTCTATAGAGCTAGTAAGTAACAGAGCTGAAAATAATATAGGTTGATAGAGGAAGGGAACAAGGTGTTTATATAGTGCCTACTATGTGCCAGGCATTGTGCTAAGCATTACACACACACACACACACACACACACACACACACACACACACACACA
>NW_027187302.1:8446889-8463621 GCF_028583685.1 Petaurus breviceps papuanus
ACACACACACACACACACACACACACACACACACACACACACACACAATCTCATTTAATCTTCAAAATAACCCTGGGAGATGTTGCTATTTATTATCCTCATTTTAGAGTTGAGGAAACTGAGGCAAAGATATGTTAAGTGACTTAACATAGCTAGAGTAATATCTGAGGTCAATTCTGATCTCAGGTCTTCTTAAATCTGGACCCAACATTTTATTCACTGTGCCATTTTGTTGTTGAGAAACTAATGAAATCAAATCTGGTTTTTAAAAAAAGTACATATTAAGTTCTGACAATTCCTTTTTATTTCCCTTTTGTTGGGCACTCACTTTGTTTTAATTTTTCTCTTTCTCTTGTTTTAAATAAAATTAGCTAAAGGTTCATTCCTTTTCTTATCCTTTTAAAAGAAGTAGAATTTAATTTTTAAATATTTTTTGGTCAATTTTACCCATTTTCTATTCTAATTTTCATGGTTTCCTCTTTGGTGCTTATTTTGGGTTTTTTACTTGCTTTTGCATTCATGAATTACTTTTCTAATTTGTTAATCTATGTTTTCAAATGTAAAATGCCACCCAGCACTATTTTAGCTGCATTACCAAAATGCTGAGACCTCTCTGTCTTATTATTGTTCTGTCTTACATGGGTCTTAATTGTTTTCATGATTTGTTGTTTGGTACTTTCATTAGTTAGGATATCATTATTAAGTCTCCTTTTAACATCTATCTTTGGTTTGCATTCCAAATATTAGATACTTTAAAAAAAATTACATTATGGCCTGTAAAGGATGTGCTTAATATTGCTGCCTTATCTGTGTTCTAGAAAATGGTCTGTCTTTGTAAAGGTACCAAATGATGCATATATATATATTCTTGAATGTTCTTATTCAAAAGAGATAATATTTAAACATTTAACTTCTCTAATGATCTCTTTGGTTCTATATTTTCATGGGATCATAACAAACTTTTGGTTCTATGAAAATTTAGAATTAGAGCAAATCTATGATCCTCAGAAAATGTTGAATTGAAGACACTATTAGAAGTTAAAATTTTAAAATACTGTATCTTTTGAATAGGAACATTAAAGAATAAAGATCTATCTAAACATATTATGTTACCTTTCAGCTACAGAAGGCCTCAGAAACCATTTCCTTCATTTTACAGATGAAGAAACTGAGGGCCAAGGAAATTAAATTCCTTGCCCAAAGTCACATCAGTACAGAAGCTAGACTTAAACCAAACTTCTCTGATTCCAGAAAAAGAACTTTTCTCTATTGCATAACATGGTCTCTTTCTTTTTGGTTTATTAATCTGTTAGATTTTTTCCATCTCAGAGACAGATATAATAAAATCTCCTAAAATCACTAAGTTACTATCTATAACTTTTTGTATTTCAGTTAATTCTTCCTTATAATCAAGGTCACTTGATACCTATAGTCTTAATAGTAGTACTTTTTTTCTTCTATGATACCTTAAAGCAGAGGTGTTCACATGGTCCACAACACTCCCTACTAGTGCCTGAACCATAGGAAAGTGTAATTGGGCAACACAAAATAAATAAAAAGACAATAAAACACAGATAATGTTAATATGTGGTTTTCTATGTGGCCCCCATTTCTACGAGTTTGACACGATTGCTTTAAAGCATAAAGTTGCTTTCATCTTTTTTTCTTTGATATGATGATTTATTTTTTCTGTCAGACTGCATAATTGTAAATCCTGCTTTTTTTGAAATCACTTTAGTCTTAATCTCTCATTTTCATCTTTTATGTATCTTTACTTTTTAGGAGTGTTTCTTATCTGCAACAAATTGGTCTTTTCTTATCCATTTTGCCATTCTCTTTCATTTTATTATACTGTTTAATCCATTTACATTTAAGGTTATGATGATTTGGTTTGTATTTTGTTCCATTTATTTCTTTTATAGTGATTTTCCTCCATATCCTCCTCTGAGGCAGTACTGAGTTTCAGGGATTAGTTTTGCTTACACTATTTTGATGCTCATATGAATATTCTAATAGAATTCCTCCTACTATTCATTTATCTTCATCATTCCAATTTCCTTGAATTGACACAAACTGCATTCATTCACTTTTCTTCCTTCCTTCCTCCCTTCATTTCTTTCTTTCTTTGCTTGCCCTCTAGCCACTATGCCAATTAGTTCTCATTTATTTGTCTCTCTCCCCAACCTCCATCCTCTCCTTTCCCTACCCAGATAAGCCTGTGGTTCAAACTTTTCCCTCCATTCCATTAGCAATCTTTCATATTTCTATCCCTTTCTAGCCCATTCTGAATTTTAATTCATTGGCTGTTCTCTTACTTGCTTAATGATGCAAAGGAAGAAAAAGTCTCCCTAGGTACTACTGGTTTTTGTTTTCTATTTTTATTGGAAGCTGAAATTCTCTTACACTGGAACTGTTAGGACAAATTAAGGTTCATCTGACTTCTTAAGGTCTTAAAAACAATGGAATACTTATTGTCTAGAATATTTCCACAGGAAATGATTACATTGTAAATCACTCATCTACCTGGCACTTACCACATCTAGGGAGAGAAGTAATGGATTAACTGGGGTCTGGCCTTCCAAACTCATACTAAAAAGGCATACTTTTCATCCCCCCACCAGATATGCTTTTTATGAGAATCTCATATATCAATCAGTGGATCTATTTTGTAAAACAAAGAAATGTGCTGCTTGGATGTTAATCATCTATAGGAACAGGAAGATAAATTTGGAAGGAGAGAAAACTGCTTAGGCATTTAGGGGATAGAGAGGAGGCTAACAGGCTGGGACTGAAAGGGAGGTGGTAGTATATCACCTTGGGAGAGAGAGGGAGGGAAGGGGAGAGGGGGAGGAAGACAGAAGGGGGGTGGGAAAGAAAGAGGGAGAGAGAGAGAAAGAGAGAGGCTGGGAAAGAGAGATCCAAGCTTGAGATGCTCAAAGAAGATGCATATTTCACTTTATATGTTAGAAAAAGCCCCCTTGAGGTACAATTGCTCTTAAGTGACCTTGCTGTATTTTAATGTTCATTGTGTGATGAGAATAAGCAAACCGATTCTTTACAGTCAGAAACCCTGAAAGTGCATACCTGAGACACCATTAAGTCGTAGTGACATTTTCCCTTTCATGAACAGAAGCTCCTATTCACCAAAAAAAAAAAGCAGGTGAGCAAACACAGAATTTTAGGAAGGAAGAGAATCATCTCATAATGACGTTTTCCATGTTTCACAGGTTTTATCTGTATATTTTAAAGCATGTCTGCTAATTTTTATTTCTTGCATTTTTATAAGGCAGGTAACGGAGCAGCAGAGTACTTCACTCACTTGCTTTACAACAAAGCTTCAGTAAATGATGTAGCTAGAAGCAAAACCCAGAAATCCCAATCCCTCCACAAAAGGCTTTTAGTTCTAGTTTTGCCACTAATTGCCTATGTGACCATAAATAGATTACCTCATTTCTATGAATCTCTGTTTTCTCATTTGTAAAATGAGATCTGGATAATACATCCCCTTCCAGTTTGAAAAATTTGGATTTGCTTCTTCCTATAGTAAGATTACATTCTATCCAGTTTAGGGTCTTCAGCCTAAGCTGAAAGTGATAATGGAAATTTAAACAATAGGAAAGAAAAGTGGAAAGAACTGGTAGAAGTATACTCAAGGTTCCATCTAATCTATATAACAGCACTTGGATTCCTCAAATCACACATAAGAGCACTTTACAAATTCCAGAAAGGCAGAGGTTGCACAACCCATGTCAAAATATTATTGAGAACTGAAATCCAAAGACAGGCAATTAGCAGTTACTGGCTTGGTAGTACAAAAAGTGTGCAATCTATTATTTTTTAAAGTGTCCATGTAATAGAAGGCATTTGGAAATAGGTAGAACATAATTGGGAGCATGGGGCGAAGAAACTGGAAGACTATTTATAAAGTTGATATATACCAGCTCTCTGTACTAGTGAAAAGTGTTGCAGTGCTTTGTAAGGTCAAAGTATGCTCAGAAAGCAAACCTCCATTAATACAAAATAAAGAGAAAACATAATTCCCTGAAGGCCACTAGAGGGGTCTCTGTGTCCCTTCCCTCCACCAAGTATCTCCTTAGGGAGGGTCTCTATGTAACTATTACTGCTGGGTTTGGCAAGCATTAATTTAATAGGCCTGAAATAATTCATATCAAGACAGTTTTAACTTGCCAAATGTCTTTGAGGCAGTGTGGTACAGTGGAAACAGTCAGATAAGGACCTGATCTTAGGATAAGTCACAATTTCACTGAGTTTCAGTTTTCATATCTATAAAATGAGGCAGTTGGATGAGATGACCCCTAAAGTCCCCTCCAATTCTAGACCTATGGTTCTACAAAGCTAATTAACGTGACTTATTTAGTGTTCAGGGTTCACTTAACTCAAGTTGTGAAAACATTAGAGAGAAGGAAGGTAAGGAATTAAAATTGTAGATCTGAAAGAAAAGGATGGTTGGAAGAAGTAACCAGAAAGAGAACTGATTGAAGAAACTAGCCAAATTTCTCTTTTGCTTTCTTCCTCCCTTGTGGATCTATGAAAACTCAAATATTTGTAGCAATCGGAACCTGCCTCCCAGGGATCAAATGAGATAATATATGGAAAGTGCTTTTGCAAACATTCAGTTGCTATAAAAATGCCAGCGGCTATTATTATTACTACCAAATACACTGATATTAGATGTTTCTTAGCAAAAATCAGTCTGAAGAAAGGAGTCAGGCACTAAATGTTTTTTTTTTTTTTGCTTTTTTTGGAGGGGGAAAGGTAGAGCAATTGGGGTTAAGTGACTGGCCCAAGGTCACATGGCTAGATTTGTATGTGTGTGTGTTAAGTGTCTAAGGCCAGATTTGAACTCAGGTCCTCCTGACTCCAAGGCCAGTGCTCTATTCACTGAGCCACCTAGCTGCCCCTACTTTTTTTTTTAAAGTTAATTTCTGCTAGATATAAAATTATCTAGCTAGATGGAGAACCCCATAAAAGAAGATCAGAGATACAGGTCTGCAAAGGACCTTAGAAGTCATGTACTTTGCTTCATCTCAGTCGTACAAATGAGGAGGAAACTGAGGTTCAGAGAAGTTAGTTCAGGTATTTGTTTCAAGTGATGGAGATATAGAGTTGGGATTCAAGCCCAGATCTTTTGAATCCACAACCAGCACTCTTTCATATCCATTATGGTTAGAGTCACAGGACATCTTTAGTTTGACTACTTGACAGTTGCATGAACCTTTGGATAAATCACTTTACCTTTCAATCTTAGATGCTTCATTTGTAAAATAAGATTTACAAAATTTGTTCTATCCACCTCACAAGATGGTTTTCTCACATGGGAATTTTATAATTGTGAAATGGTGTAAAGGTAAGCAATTATTGAAATAAAGAGCCAATTCACAATAGTATTCACTATGGATGGTATTTATTCATGTTTATTTTAGAAAGATCTAAGAAATGTTATCAACTTGTTTTATTGTTTTTTTAAATTTACTGATGCCTTTTATATTTGCACTGATTTAATGTCTGATTATTCCTCCTCTCTCCCTTCCTCAAAGAGTTATTTCTTTGCAATAAGGAATAAAATGAAATGGCTGGGTGGGGGCAGTTTATTAAAACTATCTAAAACATCACCTATGCTTAATAGTCTATACAATATTCTATACCCATAGTCTTCCCTCCACCTCTGCCAATAAGGGAAGTAGGTAGTTTTTTCTAGCTCTTCTCTGGAATCAAGCTTGGTCATAATAATTGAACAGTATTAAGTTTAATTTCTTTTCTTTTTTTGTTCTTTCCATTTACATAGTTGCTGTCATTATGTTTACTCTTTTCCTGATACTACTTAGTTGGCTCCGTATCAGTTAATATGTCTTCCCTTGCTTCTGTGAATTCATCATAGTCATAGCTTCATCTATCATTTCTTTTAATATGGTAATATTCTATGACATTCGTAAACCATAATTTGTTTATCCATTCCTCAACAGAAGGGTATTTACTTGGTTTTCAGTTCTTTGCTATGACAAAAAAATGTTGCTATGAATATTCTGGTGTGGAAGGGACTTTTCTCCTTGCCCCCTGTGGGGTATATTCTAAGCAGACAATTTTAGTTACTTTTTAGCATAATTCCAAATTGCTTTCCAGAATGGTTGAACCAGTTCATAGTTACACTGATATGTATTAGTGTGCCTGTCTTTCTGGACACAATGGAGCATTGACTAATTCCATTTTCTGTTATCTTTGCTAATTTACAGAATGTGATATGAGACTTGAATTGTTTTGAGTTGCATTTCTCTTGCCAGTGATTGAAGCATTTTTTAAAAATATGGTTAATAGTTTACAATTTCTTTGAAAACTTTTTTACATCTTATGAGACTCATTTGACATATTTGATACAAAGACATTTTCTCAATCAACAACTTCCCTTCTTATCCTATTTGCATTGATTTTGTTTGGGTGAAAACTTTTCAATTCAAAATCATCTATTTTATCTTTTGCGATTCCTCTGAGCTTATTTGGTTAAGACCTTTCTTCCTAGCCCTAGCTGGGAAAGGTACCTGATCTTATTCTCTTGTAATTTCTTATCGAGTGATCTTTAATATTCAAGTTGAATATCCATTTTGATCTTATTGTAGTGTATTGTAACAAGATATCTTTCTCAAGTAATTTATGCTCTTGGGTTATCAATCACTAGGTTACTAATTGTATTTATTTTGCATATACTTATTTTCTATATACTTCTATAGTGATATGTTGTTTCCTTGGATGGAATATATTCCTTGAAAGTAGGATAATTTCATTTTTCCTATTTGTATTTTCAGTACCTAGCACAGGGCTCAGCACATAGCTGTCTGCTTGTTCTTTCTGATTTGTACTTTATCTAGTTTATTCCATGGATCGAATTTTCTATTTTTAAAACAATATAAAACATATTTTTATGTTGACTACTTTATATTGTAATTTGAGGTATGGAAGTACAATTCTCTCTTATTTTTTATCTCCTCTGAGATTCATCAACCTACTTGCAAAAAAAGAAAAAGAAAAAAAACAACCCAGTTAAAACCCTTCCTACCCTTCTCCCAAACTGAAGTTTCTTTAGTTGCAAAATATTGGGTTTTGAGTATTTTCTTTCCATTTTGCTTTGTTTTTTGGAGAGAGTTCTAATACTCTGTATTAGATACTCCTTCCACTGATGCAGATCAGTAACTTGAAACCCCTGACACAGTCAACTGTCACTTATACTCTAGGATACTGGAAGTTAAAGTGGCCTGCCATAGTCATGGAGCCAGTATGTGTCCAAGGAAGGATTGGAAGTTGGGCATTCCTGATTCCAAGGCTGGCCTTCTATCCACTAGCCCATGTTAATGATAACAGTAACATTTATAAAGAAGTTTTGTAATTGGCAAAATTGGGTATCATTCATTTGGCCAATGATTAAACTGGAGCAAATTCAGAGCAAGGGGGAAGCCAGAAAGAGCAACATAAACTATTATGTTTTAATGCCATGTTTGGCTATAAGGCATAACATATTGGTCTGATAAATGGTTGCTATAACCTGTGTGTGAGAAAGGTGCCCTTTGTTTTCTCATTGATCTCTTTCTTAAAGGTGATCACATTCCAGATTTAAAATAAAGTTCAAACACCTTGGCATTGTTTTCCTAAAATCTTGTTCAGATTCAGATAATGATCATAAAAGAAACATGTGGTAGCAACATACATATACACACAAACATAAAGGGAAATATAGAATTAATACTTTGTGAGCTAAATTAATTAAGGACTGCCCATTTGAATATGTCCAGAACAAAAACAGAAGTATTTTCCTCTGGAGCATTTTGAGTATTGCCAAGTATGATAATCTAAGAGGATGACATCAATTTGGTCTGTATGGTGTTTTTTTTTTAAACGGATTTTTTGGGGACTTTTGGGAGGGCAATTGGGGTTAAGTGACTTGCCCAAGGTCACACGGCTAGTGTGTCAAGTGTCTGAGCTGGATTTGAACTCAGGTCCTCCTGACTCCAGGGCTGGTGCTCTGTGCCATCTAGCCACCCCTTTTTAAATGTTTGATGGTGTTGCCTGAATGAATTGGAAAATCACCTCAACTTGACACTTTCCCAATTCAGAAACAAATCTATTGGTGAAGAAAAATGGATGGTTCAAAACATCAATTCAAAAGACATTTAGGAATCTCTGATCAAAAACAGCCTTACTAAACAGTTCACCATGTGAGCCTGTAACAGAAGGGAGACTCAACCAAAGAAAAAACCATATTTCTTCCTCCAAAGGTGTAGCATGCCAAAAAAGAGCAAATATGCTGTAATTTGTGTAGAAAAAAAAGAAGTCACCCCCACATGGGAAGGGATGATGTGTTAGAATAAGGCAATGACAGACATGATTTCCCATTTGCAAAGTGTATGAGGGTAAGAGACCATCCCAAACTGGAAGACAGATGAGGTAGCATACCGTCTTCACACTTCTTTCAGAACGACATTTCTTCCTTCATCCACTCCTCAGATGTCCTTTCTCTGCCACAGCCTCTGTCTCCTCTTCTCAGCGGTCCTCTCACCAAGCTCCTCAATTAAATTATCTCACATTTTTCACTGATCCACTGTTCACAGCTTGTCACATTACTATACCATAAGCCTTCCCACATGCTGCTGTAACAGTATACTCAGAGAGACACATCTTTCTCTCTCTGCAGCCAAGAAGCAGCATCTTGTTATACTGTCCTCATAGTCTTTACACTGGTAACATTATTTTATGGTCTGAATCTTAGGCAAATGATGTGAAGAGCCAATTCACTAATGTTACCATTTAAGGAACATTTTTCTTCATAAACTACTGCTTATAAGAAAATAAAATTAAGATTAAAATAGAGTGTAAATATATTAACTGGAAAAACTAAACAAAAAAGAAAATGTTCCCTCTCCCATTGTCTTTCATTTTTCATTTTATAAAAGAAGCACCAATTTCTATTGAGTCATTAGCAAATAAAGCCATTTCAAAAATGAAGATGGGTAGTGGCTAGAAAGTTACAAATTTTACTCCCTATAGTTCAAATACATAATATACACATATTATATGAATGTATGTCATATATATGCATTTTATATATTTATACATGCATATATATACACATACAACTATCTTTGATTTTCTAACACATCTTTCACAAAACAATACTTCAAAATATCTTATACAATTAAGTATAAGATCATGTATATCATGAATTATACAAAATGGTAGTGCAGTGAACTTTCATTGCAAATAAATTAAAGCATTCAATCAAAAGGCCAATAACAGAGGGAAAGAGAAAATATTGCTACAAAATGATAATTAAAGACAGATGAAATTCTCCCATATGAGAAAGGTTCTTCCCAATGAGAAGAAACATCAAAGAAACTGGCTCATTTATTTAAGGTAGAACATGAAAGGAGACATATGAAGTCAGACTAATCAGGATGAATTAAGTACCAGGTAAAGGAAGAAAGTGGTCAAATCTAGGAGGGTTTAAAATTAGAGGAAATTTAAAACTAGATTATTAGTTATACTGGAAATCAGGTAACAGTACTCTGCAGCTATTTACAAAGAAGAACATTTTGATTTCAGGAACAGTCAAGATAGAATCTAAAATAGTCATGGAATGAGATCAAAATGAGAAAGATAAAGCTTGCACCAGAATTAAGACATTCATTCATTCATTCAATAACCATTTATTTATTAAGTTTCTACTATATTCATAGCACTATACTAAGCAGGTGTTGGGGGAGATACAAAAATAGTTAAGATTTAGTCCCTGACCTGAGGGAATTTACAACCTAGCAGAGAAGATATGGTACATCTGTAATCTAAGAATAGTTGGCAAAGCAAATACTGTAGAAGTAACAAATGAGGATCTTGATTTGGAAAATGTTAAGTTTAGTAGATTTCAGAATTAATGATGAATTCTGATTTCTAATTAAGGACAAATGGGAAGATTAAAAAATCATAAAGGGAGCTGGAGGAAAAGAAACTGCTGAGAATAATCTCATTTACAGGGATTGAAAATACCACGGATACATGCATATATATATACATATACATATATATATATGCATACACACATATACAGTTACTTGACTATATACCAATGTGAAGAGATGGGAAATAAACAAAGCTGTCAAAAGCTTGTGATGCTGTGGGGCTGAGAGGAGAAGACAGATGTACTGGGATGCATCCTCACGCTGGGAGGATTCTTGCCCATTTCTCACTCCACAGAAAAGGTGAATGCAAGGCAGCGGTGGGGATTTTATAAGGGAAGGGGAGTGTTTGATCTCAGTTTTTATAGATTGTTTTGTGATAGTAAAATAACCCAAAGTTCTGGTGAATTTGGCTATGCTATATGTTTCAGAGTGACCTGAAGAAATTAGTGTAGGAAATGAGATGTTAAGACTGAGCCTGTATTACTATAACTGTGTAACAGAAAGTGGCTGAACTCAGGGAAGACGTGTGTTCATTCAGATCCTTGCTCTGACACTTGTATGACCTTAGGGAAGTCATTTAATAACTCTGAGCCTTAGTTTATTTTTCCATAAAATGAGGAATGATGTTTATAACACATATCCCAAAAGGTTGTTACAATACATACTATAGAGGGTTGTGAGGAACCACTTCCAGTCATTAAAACATTATATAAATGTGACATATTATTGGGACTTACAATCTCGTTGCTTATCCTCTCCTATGTAGCCTATGTTGTTATTTTTCAGTCATTTTCAGTAGTGTCTGACTCTTTATTCTTCTTGTGTTTTTAGCAGTATTTTATTTTTTCTGAATTGTATGTCAAGACAATTTTAGCATTCATCTTTACAAGATTTTGAGTTCCAGATTACCCCCACTTCTTCCCTTCCTGTCTTCCTAAAATGATACGCAATTTGATATAGGTTATATATGTGCAATAATGTAAAACATATTTCCATATTAGTCATAATTGTGAAAGAAAACAGATCAAAAGGAAAAAAATCCACAAAAAAATAAAGTGATCTGCATTCAGAGTCCATCAGTTCCTCATCTGGATGTGGATATCTTTCTCCATCATGGGTCCTTTGTACTTGTCTTGGATCATTGTGTTGCTGAGAAGAGCTAAGTTATTCATAGTTGACCATCATATAATGTTCCTGATGCTGTGTACGATGTTTTCCCGGTTCTGCTCATTTCACTTTGTATCCGTTCATACAAGTCTTTCCAGGTTTTTCTGAAATCTATTTGCTCATCATTTCTTATTGCACAATAGTATTCTATTATATCCATATACCACAACTTGTTCCCCAGTGGCTGATGGGCATCCCCTCAATTTCCAATATTTTGCCACCATGAAAAGGTATGCTATAAATTTTTTTTTGTATATGTAGATTCTTTTCCCTTTTTTATGACCTCCTTGGGATATAGGCCTAGTAGTGGTATTGAGGGACCAAAGGGTATACACAGTTTGGTTGCTTTTTGGGGTTTTCTTGTCAAAGATACTGGAGTAGTTTGCCATTTCCTTCTCCAGTTCATTTTACAGATGATAAACTGAATCAAACAGGGTTCAGTGACTTGCCCAGGGGTCACAGAGCTAGTAAGTGTCTGACACTGGATCTGAACACAGGTCCTCCTGACTCTAGGGCCAGCACTCCATCCACTGTACCACTTAGCTGCGCCCAAACCCCAATATGATATAGTCTAAAGAGTGAAAAAATGACAAAGGCTGAATCATCAAATTAAGAGATTTTTTTTTCTTGATGAATTTTATTGAATTGTAAGTAATGAAGTCAGCTTTGGGGCTCTGTTTTTTAAAAGGATAGTACCTAGTAAAGTGGTGATAGGAACTTAGTGCACATGAGATTTTTCACAAAAAGACATAAATATGACTTAATGGAAATAACTGAGGCTTGGTGTTAATGGTATGAAATTCACAGATTGCAAAAAATAAAAGGGTTTAGGCAAACATGTAAATGCATATGTCTTGTTTAAAAGACAGTAAAGAGAAGGGTGACAGAATATAGTATTTTATGCAAAATTATGTAAGCCTATATGAAACTCTATAAACTAATATTGAGGGAAGAGAGAAAAGAGTGATACTGGGGTAGGAGGAAATACTACCTCTCTGGCTAAAGAGAGGAATTAGATGATATATTTCTCACATGGATCACAAAAGTGACACAGTGGCAATACATGAAGTAGTGATATTGACTTTATTTACCTGGAATCTATTTCCCCATTTGCTAAAGGCAAAATATCTGAAATATCCTTGATATTTTCATCTCTCAGAGGTTGGAGGAAACCATGAAGACAACTATAATTACCCCTTCCACATATCAGGTGTTAGGGGAATAGTGCCCCTGTGATCTACAACATCCACATAAAATTTTTTGGTCCTCCCTTTGTAACAGAGAAGAAATTTGAATTTTTTTCTTTTTTCTTTATGGGGCGCTTATGGTACTTTATAAAATTTGGGTTAAGTATTTGGTTATAGGCTTTGTGGCATCTGCTGTCCCTTGTGAGTCTCTGTGGCTTCCTCAAAATTTCCCCAAAATTCCTATTTAATTTATTATGCTAACCTGTGATATACTGAAACGGTGAAGGGGAAAATTGCAATGTGGAAGGAATAACTAACTGTACTACTCCGTGTTTGAGTCTGCTCAGCAAGGAGGAACCTGTTAGCAAAGTGGAAACAATGGGAACCTTGGGGAAAAGGGCCCATGTCATCCTAAACTTCATGATACCCAAGGTAATGAATGCTGAGAATGCTGATGGGAGATTGAAAAGCTGCAAAGGTGGGAGGTAAACAGGTACTACCAGGTGCAACACCAGGAGAATTCCTGGTGTAGTTGAGGGAACAAGTGACAAATTGCAGGTGATTTCCCTGGCAATGCCAAAGGAGTATTTCAGGAGGCCAAGAAGGAAGAAGTCTACAAATACAGAGCAAATAATGGTAAATGGAGAGGCTCAGCTCTTGTTTGATGAGGTAGAACATATAAGCAGCCTTGCATGAATAGGCCTGTGATAGAGTTAGAATAGTGCTTTCAGTGGGAATCCCGGTGATCTAAAATTATTAAACAGAGGGCTGGAACCATAATAAAATGTAATTTGAAAATAATGAACAAAACGCATATATAATAGAACACAGATAATGCTAGTTTGTGGTTCTCTAATGTTGCTTTTTTCAAAAGATGCATCTGCAACTTTATGAGTTATAAGCAGTTACCACTGCTCTAGAGGCAGGGAAGTCTGAGGTGACAGAACTCAGCTTTCTGCCTTGGTTCTCCTTCCTTTGTGGCATTGCTGTGTTGTGTATGTGGGGATGTTTATAGTTGTCTGTTTCATTCTGAGTTTATGGTTTGCCTCTTCCAGCACTCCTTACACAGTGGTCACCAATATAGGGAAACAATCAATGATGAAACTGTGACATCAGATCTAGTTTCCCATTCTTTATACACGATTTCAATTGTGTTTACTTCTCATTCCTGACCCTAGGGAAAGGAGCTGGGGACTGGGGCAGGGAAGATATCCCTACACAAGCAGTCAACCTTCCATGAAGAAGGAGAAGAAAAGGAGATATCTAAAAAGAAATGATGCTTTTACAAGAGGATTTACATCTAGGGCTGGAAGGGACCTCAGATACCATCTCCTCTAACTCTTTGATTTCAAAGTAAAAGGAAACTAGCCCAGGAAAGTTATTAAGTGACTTGTGCATGGTCACACAAAGGACATGCAGGGAAAAAAATGGAAGCAGAGGCTTATAATTAAGGATGAGTAAGAGAGAAGCATGACAACTGACATTTATATAATAGGTCTTTCAAGTATGAAGAGCACCTTATAGACATTACCAGACTTATATGTGTTAGGGAGGCTAAAGGCCAAGCTGAGATATGTAAGAAAGATCAAGGAAACTAAAAGGGTTTTAAAAAAAGTTTTTTTTAAAAAAAGTTTTCTAGGGCTGTTTGGGGGCAAGAAGGGGAAAAGAAGGACATATGATCTGTCTCTAGGCCAAATTCCATCCTTATCTTACACTCCTGCCTTTCACATGGGACTATGTATGTACCAGCCAAAAGAGCCCATTCAGCATTCTCCACATATGTACCATCTTTCCTCTTTGTGTGCCTCCCCCCTTACATCTCGACTCATTTTTCAAGACCAGTAACAAATGCTACCTTTTCCCTTATCCCTAAAAATCTTCCAGCATTTTTCATCTTCTCCTCTGTTATATTTATTTGTGAATGTACCTTATTTTCCTCTACTAGACTATAAGCTCAAGGACGGGGACCTGTGACATGGTATGATAGAGAGAACACTGAACTGTGTTCCTGGAGTTTCTACACAGTACACAGTCTCTGAAGTTTAATAAAGGCTAAACTTTCACAAAGATTTCCCATATTAATTTCATTTCCCACCCATATGAAGTTTATGTTATTCTGTGAGACTTGAGTGGTAGTTAGAGGTTTTCCTTTATTCAGGGGGTTTTTATTCCATGTGCTTTCTCTGATATTTAATAAGAAATGCTATACTGTTTAAGGCTTCTTCATATTCACTACATTTATAGCATTTATTTCCAGGATGAGCTCTTAAGTATTCTGCAAAGGATGAGCTCTGGCTCAAGGATTTCCCATATTAATTACCTTACACCCCGCTGGGCTTCAGTTTTCTCATTTGAAAAGTGAGGAGACTAGATTAAATGATCTCTCAAGTTCTTTCCAGTGCTAAGTCCAGAAGTCTATAATCCAAAGCAATAGGGAAGCAGATTTCAGCTCAATATAAAGAACTTCTGAACAATTATAGCTGTTTAAAGCAGAAAGGTTTGCCTTCTAAGGTAGTAAGTTTCTTATCATGGAGAATATTCAAGGAGAGGGTGGGTGGGCACTTGTTGGCTTGTTCCACAGTAGATCCATGTGTTGGCTGGAGCAAATCACCTCCTAGATCCCTTCAAATTCTGAGATTCTAAAAATCTCATTCCTCTCTGTCGTCAGACTGATATGATGTTTCAATAGGATACTGATTTTCAAATGGTAAGTCAACACTATTTTGTATGCCCCTATGTATATAGCTATCATTCGCCCCTGGCTAGACTGGAAGTTCCTTGAGGGCAGGTATTGTTTTCACTTTTGTCTCCAGTGTGCAACACAGCCATCTCAGCAGCCAGTTCCTGCTTACTCCCACCAACCCAGATATCAAACCTGGCAGATTTCTGGATGCAAAGGAAGGCCAAACAGGTTTATTAGGGTTTGCAAGTCACCATAAAGCAGCAGATCCTACTGTTCAGCAGAATATGTGGGAATCTGACTAAATGAGTGGCTCTCTCACATATTAATCAGTAGTATTTTTAACTGAAAAGGAGCTCTTATACCTTATAGCAGTAGAGCCTCAAATAAATTCACTTCAATTGGATTCACTTCGACAAGCACTTATTAAATATCTACTATGTGCCAGGTACCTTGAAAAGTACTAAGGAATAAAAGCAAAAATGAAATAATCACAGCCCTCAAAATCCTTATATTTTGCAGAGGGAAACAACACATATATAAATAAGTGAATGCAAAATATGAGAGAACACTGTGGAGGATACAACCAGCAAGCCAATTTGGCTAGAATGTAGAGGTTATTGAGAGAATAATGTGAAAATTAGCTTTGAAAAACGTACTGGAGTCACATTGTGAAGGATTTTAAGTACCAAACTCAGGTTTGGATTTTATCTAGAAGGCAATAGGAAACTCGTGAAGCTTCTTAAGTAGGAGAATGACATGGACAGACTTAAACAGAAAAGAAATGGGAAATGGCCCATTACTTCTACCCCAGCCTTTCATTTGGGGAACACAGTATTTAAGGAGTACATCCTCTTACCCCCAGAGAGACCTTCCCACAGACTCCCTGAACAAAGAACCCCTCCCACAAAAAGACACATTCTCCCTTAAAAGAGAAAAACTCATTATGCAAACTAACTAAATGAGAAGCCCCACCGCAAGTAGGTCATCTTCCTAAAAAGAACAGAACCTGCCAAGTTCACAAATGGACATCTTTCAGATGCCTTTCTGCTTTTCAGAACCAGGGTCAGCTCAGCACACTTAGGAGGGGAGAGCCCTGAATTCAAAAAGAGAATCAACATTGAAATCAACAAAAGTCCCATGAAATGTCAACTTTATCTCTGGGATGGTTTTATGATAACGGTTCCTCTAATCTTATTTTTAAATGTAATTTACTTCACATGTTTACAGCAAAAGACTTAGAAGGAAGAGATCAGCCAACCTTAATGTGTTTCTACTTAATTTTAGTTTCTTTTTTTCTTCTTCTCAAAACTCCTTTAGTGAATTATTACAACTATGCATTAAAAAAAAAGGAATGAGCCTGACAAATTGCTGAATATAATTTGCACTTTAAACAATAAGGCAATTAGTGGCATTTTAGTGAGAACAGACATCTTTTCTTTCCAGCAATAAATCAGCATTTCATCTGTTATGAATTGCTTGGTCAGCTTCAAATGGCTACAAAATAAATCTCTTCTTCCATACTGCCTCTGTTATCTATGATAAAGAAAGAAGACAGAAGGTAATCCTGTGTTCTGTATTCACTGACACATCATATTCATGCCATGCTACACCGTAATTTATTTCTAAAGGGATAAACCTCTTGTAGTCTTCCCACATTGCTTGCATGCTTACAAACTCAGGCTCAGGCATACACACACACACACACACACACACACACACACACACACACACACACA
>NW_027187302.1:8463631-8482304 GCF_028583685.1 Petaurus breviceps papuanus
CACACACACACACACACACACACACACACACACACACACACACACACCCATGCACACAATCATTTCTCCCCTATTACTGTTGAAATGATGGGGCTTACAGGTGCAGCCCTTAGGGACCATGTACAGCACAATCTTGATGCCTACTACAGATTTCAGTAGCGGTACAGCTGTAAAAATAAACAGATCTAATAATTAAATCATGGTTTTATTCTGTCACACCTCCAGATACAAAGTCACTGGATGCGATATGAATTCAATACTCTTCTTAGTACGATAATGACCATATTTCATAATGTCCATCCCCAACAACTAACCACAATATAATTGATTAAAATTGAACAAAACAATTCTTTGGTAGTATGTTGATTTAGCATTTAGCAGAAGAAAGGTCTACTATGTGGTAAAGAAGATTATTATTTGGGGAGACCATGACCACTTTTGATCTACCAGTTGATTCTGATGTCAGAAAGAGGACCTGGGTTTGAGTTCTGGCTCCAAAATGTACTAGGTGTATAACTCATAAGGTAGCAAATTCTCCTCCCTGTGCCTCTCTAACCCCACCCCACTCCAACATCCCCATTCCTTAGCCTTTGAGCAGATGCTCACAGACAGTTACGTTACAGTGAGGATTCTTTCTGAGAATGGGCTGCTCTAGAGGATGCTAAAATCCCAACTTAAAATTCTCTGATAGTAGACAAGTCACGTAACCTCATCTCTAAAATGGAGCCAGTGAATTTGTCCTATCTGCCTCAGAGTGATGTTAGGAGAACACTCTGTAAACTATAAAGCACGATGAAGTGGAGTGCAAGGATCCTTATAAGAATGACTACACCGTGCTCGGCTCTTGGAATATGGTCTGAGATTTCCAATATCTGTGCCCTTGCTGGTACTGTCCCCCATGCTTGGACTATCTTCCTACCCTCACTGACTTTACTCATTATTAAAAGGTTAACTCAAATGCTTCCTCCTTGTAACACCAAGCAAAAGCAACTTTCAGGTTCTGATTATGAGCATAGTAACTCTCCATATATTTAGTAACAAATTAAGGCAAAACATTCACAGAAAAGAGAAAATCAAAATGCAGAGTAACTCAATCATTTGGTAAGTTCTCAAAGTACAAAAGTCAAATTACTCCACCCCTGGATAGTACATTCATTTGGTCAATCACAAAGTCTTCTCTTTTCTCAAAGAGGTAAGTTCCCAATCATAAACAAAGTACATTCATTTGGTCAGTCACAAAACACAAAGGCCATCCATCCCTAGGTCACAACTAGGTTACGATATCATCACAGCAATCAATACCCAAGGAGAGGTCTTTTCTTCATCTTGACCTGAGGCAAGTTCTCAGCCATTTCAGTTCCTGGGAAGACAAGGATTAACAAAAACACAACATAGATACACATTACTGGAGCCCTCATCAATTCACTCTCTGCCTGTAAAATCAACCTAGACCCAACAACAAGGTCTGAGGAATTAGCACAAATC
The DNA here is from genome assembly GCF_028583685.1 of Petaurus breviceps papuanus. Classification (NCBI taxonomy): domain Eukaryota; kingdom Metazoa; phylum Chordata; class Mammalia; order Diprotodontia; family Petauridae; genus Petaurus; species Petaurus breviceps. The sequence goes on from NW_027187302.1 coordinate 8,465,117, forward strand.
ATTACTATTGTCCTAGGACCCCTGAAAATATTAACGAGACCCTCCTCCAGGATTTCTGTAAACATACAACAAGAAAATCCTCTTTCAGGGCTTCTGAACCAACAGCAAGGTCCCAGGACTTGTGCAACAACAGCAACATCCTCCATCAGCAGACAAATCTGACAAAGTAACATCAAAACAGAAAAACCAAATACCGGCACCACGTTCATGCTTCCTCCCAGTTCAGTCCTCAGTTCTCATTTCTCTCTCTCCAGCAGTAGTATCAGCCTCCAGATGTTGGTTCCCAGGAAGTCCTTCTGACCTCTCTCTGCTTAGACCTCTCTCTCTATCCACGGCACCAGCTCCTCCCAGTTCAGCACCTTCTTGTCACGTCAACAAGTCCATCCCACTGTAGGGTTCACAAACTCTGGGTCTTAATACTTAACCCCAAAACCAAGCCAATACAAGGGGATCTTTAAATTCCATTACTATTACATTCCTCCACAAAGCCTTAACTGCTTGGCAAATGGTTATTGGTAATGACCTTTCTCTTCACCTGAACTTTGCTTTGTTAACTGTCTAATATGGCATCTAGGTGACATATTGGGCATGGAATCAGAAGAACTGGGTTCAAATCTGGCCTTGGATAGAGGTGCAACCATGGGCAAGTCACTTAACCTCTGTCTACCTCAGTTTCTTCAACTGTAAAATGGGGATAATAATAACATCTATCTCCCAGATCATTCTTGTGAGGATCAAATGAGATATTTGTAAATTGCTTAGCACAGTACTTGGCACATAGTAGGTGCTAATAAATGCTTGTTCCTTTTCCATACAATTATTGCGTAATATTTTATATTATAATTATTTGTACTTGAATATTACTGCTCTATTAGACTGTGAGTTCTATGAGGGTAGAGATATCTCATCTTATCTAATCTATGTATCTCCTCCATAATTTAGAACAGTACTCACTGGGCATGAGCTTTGCTGAGTTAATGAAAGGTGAATCAGTATTATTTTACTATTTTTTAAAATAAATATTATTTATTTATTTACTTTTAGTTTATAACATTCAGTTCCACAAGCTTTTCAGTTCCAAATTTTCTCCTCCTCTCTCTCCCCCCTCTCCCCCATGGCAGCTGGAAATCTGATATGGGTTCTATAAATACCTTCACATTAAACATTAGTCAAGTTGTAAAGAAGGGTTATCACCAATGGAGTGAACACAAAAGAAGAAACAAAACAAAAAAGAGAGAGAGCAAGTAGTTTGTTTCAATCTGCATTCAGACTCTGTAATTCTTTCTCTGGATGTGGATAGCCCTTTCCATCATGAGTCTTTTGGACTCATTTGGACTCATCACAGTCTCAGCCTTGCATTGCTGAGAGGATCCCAGTCTATCAAAGTCAGTCACCACAGATATGATGTGTCAGTAATTGTGTACAAAGTTCTCCTGTTTCTGCTCTCTTCACTCGGCATCAGTTTATATACGTCTCTCCAGGTTATTATGAAGTCCGTCTGCTTCTCATTTTTTATAGCACAATAGTATTCCACTACATTCATATACCATAACTTGTGTAGCCATTCCCCATGTTACTATCTTTTATTAGTCAGGGAAAAAATTTTTTAACTAGTTTGTGCTATTTCAATTAAAAGCATTATTCTGTCATCAAATCCTAAAACCTACAGGCCATTTACAGCTATGTCAAAATATTCCCATTTTCTGTTTCATAATTTAGTCATATCCCAATTATACATCAAGATCTTCAAATAAATGAACAATAATTATAAGGATGATAATAACTCTCATTTCTACAGTATACTTTGTAGTTTGCAAAGGACGCAGCAATTCAGTGACTTGACAATGGTCACAAAGCTATCTAGAATCAGAGGTGGGATCTGAATCTTGGTCTTCTTGACTCCAAACTAAGCTATCCATCCACTTTACCAAGCAAGGTGCCTCTCGACATACATTAATTTCAGAAGATCAGAATCTAATGAAAATAAATTAAAATTAAATATATTTGAAGGGGGGGGGTTCTTCCCTTACTTTCACATAGAAACACTGCATAGGAAAGAACCTTGGTGACAATTTAGTCCTACCCTTTCATTTTTTAGGCTGAAAGGCTTAAAGAAAGTGAGTGATTTGCTTGTAAGTGGCAGAGGGGGATCTCAAACATAAGTCTTCTCACACAGGTCCAGTGTTCTTCCTACTATACTATATTTCTTCTATTTGAGGTTCATATTTAGGCTCAAATTTAGTCATTTTTGTTTTGTGTAACATTTAATTGCGAAAAGACAATTAGTTTGACATTTTAGTATCACAAAATGTAATGTACAAACATTTGGTCAAGTAGGAATCCTATCTGTCTCTCCCCATACTATATAAAACTTTTCTCTGATAAAGATAGATAATCACAGACTTAATGATATACTTTTTTAATGGAAAGAATTAAGAGTTTAAAAGTATTCAAGTATATATGTAGAGCATATATCAAATTGCACACCTTCTTGGGGAGGGGGAGAAAATTTTGAACTCAAAATCCTATGGAAGTGAATTTTGAAAACTCAAAATAAATAAATTAAAAAAAAAAACAAAAAAGTATTCAGAGTTCACATACACAATAACCAAAATAGAACAGCAAAGAAATGATGTTTCTTAAAAATAAAAAATAAAAACCTTTTTAAAACTGATAAATAGTATCCTAAAAGATGGCCAGGAGCTATGAAATGTTAACTAATGGAAGGAAAAATATGTGGAAAGGATAAATCATAATGTTTAGTAAAGATAAAGTCCAGCTTATATGGACTGAGCTTCAGGGTCGTCAATATTTAAAGTCAAACTCCAGCACAACCACCTAGCCTACAGCTGTGGAGATACACAGAATAAACTCTAAGAATAAAGTCTCAAAAACAGGTTGGCATGGAGGTGGAAGGTGCTGGTGGGGGAAATACTAAAGACAATGGAAAGTCTGCCTGTGCTAGAACCAGGGCATAGCAGAAATGTAGACATACTTCAGAGAGAAGGGGCCCAGCCTAGGGTGGGAAAGTAGGCTGGTAGTTGTGACTAGTGTCAGCAACATGGGTGAAAGGTAAAGATAAAAGCGGTGAAGGAAATATATAACGCTTTGAGGCACAGTGGACACAGATGTTATTAGTAGGGAAGATCGTATATTATTTAGAAGATTTTGACATTAGAACTGGGAGTTCAACTATGCCCACTGTTCTAAATGGCATGTTTAAGTGAGACCTAAGTGATAACTAGGTCACTCTCTACTAAGGGGATAGGGATCAGGGTAGGGGTCAGCATGTTGGGAAGGAGGTAAAAGACCTCCAGTCTTTGAGTAAACATCAAAATATCTATCAAGTGGGGCTAGCTATATGTCTTTGGACAGAATTAGAATCCTCAAAGAATGCTGCAGCTCTATCCTCCTTGGCATCTATATCCCATGGAAATATGTGAAAATATGTAAAGTAGTTACAGGCTAGTTTTTATGGCAAAGAGCAAGAAAAGCAATCAGTGAATAGGTTAAGATGGCAGATAATAGTCACTAACCATTTATTAAGTGCCTATTATTTTCCAGACACTGTACTAAGTGCTAGGGATGAAAAAGAGGTAATAAGATAAGCTAAATAAATCCACTATCTTTGCTTCTAGTTCCAATGTATCATATAGTATCGTATTGTTTCGTATCATATCATATTATACCATATCACTTCGTATCACATTATGTCACATTATATCATGTTATATTATATTATGTTATTTTATATTCCAGAATTATCTGAGGTATGAGGAAGATAAGAAATGCTATCAGAAGCTTAGAAAAAAGACATCTAGGTGACATAGGGGGTAGAGTACTGAAGCACAAGAAGATTTGAGTTCAGATCCAGTCTCAGATATTAGCCAACCCTAACAGGACCCTGAACAAGTAACTTAACTTTTGTCCATCGTGGTTTCCTCATTTATAAATTGGGAAGTGGGAATGATCACAGCACTTATCTCCCAGGGTTATGTGGATAAAATCATATAATATATGTAAAGGGCTTTGCAAACTTTAAAGTGCTAAAGAAATGTTAGCTAATATTATTAAGAGATCTAAGTTTATTAGGGTCAGGCAAGCTATATATACACATACATGTACATATACTATACATGTATGCACATACTTACATGTGGATATATGTTGGTCAAGACACATGTAAATACATGTGGCATATATACACCCATGTACATGTGTGTGCATCTATATGTATGTATAAATGTATCTCTACTTCCGGAGCTGTTGTCAGTGAGATGTAGGAATAAAGGCTAGAGATATGTGTTCCTACCAAATCTCTGTCCAACTCAGATGAGGAAAATCTCTTTCTCTCTCTCGTGGGTTCACTTACTTCCTCTCAATTCCAAACCAGGCACTTAGGGTATACACATTTAATTGAGAGTTCTGAAAGAACAAAACTCCATAAAGCAACATACCACCTCCGTCCCTGAGACCCATAACTTTTCCAAAATGTTATAAGAGGAACAAGGAAAAGTTCAGGGAGATGAGAGACCTAACCCACAGCTTTTCTGAAACACAAAAGCAAGTGTGAGTATGATTTCTAGATTATACAGCAGTCTCATTTCCAAAAAAAATTAAAATGGTCAGGTATCACTCGGGGAAGGGGTGGTGGTGGTAATAGACTAATTAGGGTCTAGGAACACTATGAAAATGGATGAATCAGCTTCGCTTCTGTAAACATAGCCAAGCTTTATCAAACCTGCATGCTCCCACTTACAGAGACAAACAGGAAATTGTTGGGTATGACTTTCAACCCACTTTGAGAAGATCCCTCCCTGAAAAGCAATGTAGAAACTGTGGAGGCCACAGAGTACAAGTTCAAAAACAGGTAGGGAAGGCAGAAAACAATTAGTGGAAGGAAACGATTTTCAAGACATAAAGTAGTTAGAGGGCACTTCAGCATGAGTCAATATTGTTCAAGATCTTCACTTGATGGACTAAAGTGATGATATAACTGGATTACAAAAAGCACTTAAGTGAAATGAAAATATGAGAAAGGTTATGAGGAATCAGACGAATGATTAAGTATAACCACAATGGCTGAGAGCAAGTGCATGTGTCATATGCCCTAGAAATAAAGCATTTTCCAAGATACCTGATCACCTATGTTCAGATGAAGCTCTCCAAGAAACAATTTCTAGCAAAAAAAAAAAAAAAAAAGAAAAAGATGCTAATTTCTTATTCAGTAGGGTTACTTTTTAAAGCCCCAAACTATGAGAAAAGGTGATTTAATGTATTAGCAGAATCTGAGACTATTTAAAGGGAACTTTTATGCCTGCAGTCACTTCACCACTGACTATCTATTCAATATAGTACAAAGAAAAAGTGATGAAGTAAAATTCTGGCATCTGTCTTTTAAGGTTACTAAGCACAGTTTCTATAAAACTAGGATAGAAAGGAAATTACTAGAGTGGCTATTGGTATGGAAGGAATATACAGAAAAAGTTTGTCATGACTGAGACAGGAGAAAGAAGTTGTGTGCCAGAGGAGAGACAGTAAGTGGGCTAGGTCATGGTTTCAAAGTAGGAAGCCATAACGAAACAACTAGTAGAATAAACCTAATGAAAAGGGACATGTAACTTTCCAATGTAAACAGAAATTTTCTCATTTACCTTCTCCTATTGCAAAAGTAATAGTGAAAATAAAGAACTTAATCACGGTGAATTCTGGTTGTCTCCCTTTTTCAACAAAAAATACTACACTGTCACAGAGTTGTAAAACATGGCATCTTGTTCTGACTTGTCCCTATATCCCAGTATTTATGTACCACTCAACATTGGGAGCAAACAAATGTTTTTGCCCTGTCAACACACTGAGAATTTCTATGGTGACCAACTACTTTTATCTATTGCCACATGATTGTTTAAATAAATGAAATGACCCTTAATTACCAATGCAAACCTATAATAAAAACAAAATAGGGGATGGTTATTTCTTTTAGCTGGCTTCTTTCAGGCAAAGTCAATGTATCTGAAACTAAATTTCTACCCAGCACGCAAATCAACTGCATGGACAAGGAGAAAGAAAAAAGTGGTCCCTGGATAATCAAGAGTCCAAAGATAGACAACATAAACACCACATGCCAATGGACTGACAGGCTGACAATCAGACAGACAGACACAATTGGCTGTCACCAGTTCTGGTTATTTCAATCAGCATTGTTACTCTTGTTACACAAGAACATTTCTAGCTAGACAATTTAAAGTATTTGGGAAAGGGATTGAAGATAAGTTCCAATGGATAAATGTGGGTGTATACACATATATGCACATACACATGTATATGTGTGTATATATTCATACAAGTTAAATACATGCACATGTAAAATTAGAAAATATTTAATATATAAATATACATATATTTAACACGTGTTCATATATTTGCCTATATGAATATATAGATAAGTTCACATGATTGCTGTATATGTATGTATATGTAAATATACACACAATATATGTCCATGAACACACATATACATGTACAGAGAAATTCCAGTGAAAGGAAGAAAAAGCAATACAGTAAAATTCGTATGTACACGAACTAAAAATTTTCTAATCTTTACATCTAAATTACACCTACACAATTTAAAGATGGTCAAAATATTTTTATCCTCTCAGCCAGCATCATAGCATCAGCATCTCCTCCAGAAACCCAACTGTTAATAGATACACTGGTATATCAAGATTCGCCTTTTAAATCAGCATACATAATAAAATTCTTTCTCTCTAATATAGCCCAGAGGTGGCTATCTTCCAGGAAGCCAATTTAGTTAAGAAAAGAAACCTACAAATAAGGAAATGGATGATCAAAGCAAAATCAGAGTCAATGAGATAGTGACACTATCCAGTACAAATTTGTGTGTGTGTGTGTGGGGGGGGGCATTGGGGTTGGGATAGTGCTTGGATGAATGTTGGATAGGAGAAAGGAAAGACACAAAACATGCTTTGTTTCTTTAGAATTTTATCAAATTCTGTACATATAACTGTTAGGTTTACTGTGTGCATGTGTTTTAAAGAATCATGAAAATTGATAATAAAAGATGATCTGAACTGCATCTTGGTCTTTAGAAAAAGTCAAGCACGCTACAAGACTTAACGTTTGTTTGGGTTTTTTTTTTCAATGGGTTGTCAAACAAAGTAGGCACACTCTTGACATTTGATGATGTGCTAAAAGATTTGCCACAGCTTTTCTTTTCTTCAAAATTCAAAGCTTGAGTAAAATTAAATACAACCTATTTTTCAGTCATGGTAGAGTTTATGTGGATTAAAGACAAAGTTTAAAAAAGAAGTAGACACAGAAATATGAGATTGGTCTTAAATGAGCATTCCCATTTCTCTCTTCCCTGAAGGGGAAAAAATTATACTCAGCTAAAGCTCAATGTCCAGGTGAATGGTTCTATGGATGGTACCAAATGGACATAAAATCCATGAAAAAATATCAAGCACAAGCATAAATCAACTAAATAAAGTATTTAAACACCCCAACTTCTGCCCCCATAGTAGGGAACTTCAACACACATTCCAATAACCCCTTCAAACATCCCAACTTCCTAAACTGAATGAATTTCTATGACCCACTCCATCAGTTTATACAAAGGGATGGTCATACCCTTGATCTTGTGAGCACCCACAAGTGTTCCTCTTCCAAGTTCATGAACTCTGAAATTCCCTCATCTCATCTTAATCTTTTACTATTCCATCTTTCCCAATGCTTTATGACCTATACAAATTTATTTTACATAATTTCAGGTGAGCCCTTAGTGCAGCAAGGCGGATGAGAGAGAAAAGGGTTAAATAAGCATTTATATAGTACCTACTGTGTCAGGCATTCTGTTTTTTACAAATACTATCCTATTCTGGATCTTTACAGAGGTTGTGCCCACTAACCACGAGTATCCACCAAGGCTGCTTCCTGGGTCTTAATCTCTTCACTTTATATACTATTTCGCTTAATGATTTAATCAGCTCCCATGGATTCAATTATCGTCATTCCATGCCAACGATTTTTAGAGCTATTCACCCAGCCCTAACTTCTGTGCTGACTTCTAGTCTTGCATCTCCAACCTCCTATTGTACATCTCTTAAATTCAACAAAACTTGACCCCATCATCTTTCTCCTCAAACCTCCCCTTTTCCTGTTACTATCCAAGGCACCACCATCTTCCCAGTCACTCAAGCTCTCAACAACCATGTTAATCTCAACTCTTTACTCAATCTTACCCTACATATCCAATCTACTGTCACATCTTATTTCTACTTTCCCCAAATCTCTCTTATCCCCTTCTCTCCATTCACAGCACCCTTAATGTGGAGCAGGGCCTCCGGCCTAACTTCTGGTTGTCTCCCTGCCTCAAAGCTCTCCAATCCATCCTCCATTCTGTGGCCAAAGTGATTTTCCTAAAGCACACATCTGACCATGTCAACACCCTACTTAATAAACTCCAGTGGTTCCCTATTACCTCCAGGATCAAATATAAAATTCCCTATATAGAATTTAAAGCCCTTCAGAACATAGCCCTTTCCTACCTTTCTAGTCTTCTTATACTTTATTATCTTCTGTCTAGCCTTTTCACGGACTGTTCCCCGTATGTGGAGTATTCTTTCCACCTTACACCTCTGCAGAGTAGATTCCTTGATTTTCTTTAAGACACAGCTACAGATCCTACATTCTGCAGGAGCCTTTTCTATTCCTTCCTCCCCACCTCTCTATGTGTATCTTGCATGTATAGTTTCTTGCATACTGTCTTCCCCATTACACTGTGAACTCCTTGAGAGCAGGAGAATGCTTTTGCCTCTCTTTGCATTTATTCCCAGTGCTTAGAACAGTGCTGGACACATAGAAGTTCTAAATAAATGTTTTACTGATTGATGAGAAAAAGAGGCAAAGGTGTTTTTTGGTGGAAGTGAAGAAACCTGTGAATTGATTATCATAGTGTGACTGAAATACCGTTAAGGCCCAATGGATTTATTTACAAGATAGAATTCTTCAGTTAATCTTAGAACATGGTATATAGTTTTCATTTTGAACTCTTACAGTGAATTTTAAAGATAACAGATATTAAGTATCAAATGAAACACCTACATTTTTGGTACCATTATGGATGGGGTCAGACTTAAAACATCCTTTTCACTGGCATTTTATACAGTATTTAAAAAAATACAACTCAATATAGATATACTTAGGGCAAACACAGCCTTTCAGAAACTTCTAACTGAAAATTTGTAACAAACAGAATATCCAATTTTCTCTGTCAACAGATTTTTGGAGTTGTTCTCTCTTGAGGCAGAAGACTATAGGGAAAACATGTAACTGCACTTGTCTTTTCAATGAATCTACATATTGGTCGCTAGAGAAAGATTTCTATTACTAGGTTTATGAGGCCTCTATGTTATTTGGGTAGCCTTACTTAAATGGTTACTGGGTCTTGATCCATCTGTACAATGAAAAGGTTGTGCAAGATGATAGCCAATAGTGAATAAACTTTTATTAAGTACCTACTATGTGCTAGGCACTGTGGTAAGTCCTTGGAATACAAAAAGGGAAAAAAAGAAAACAAAAGAAAGACAATCTCTGCCCTCAAGAAGCTTACAATCTAATGAGATGACAATCTTTGAGTTCTCTTTCAGGCCCAAATTTTAGGATCTAAATAACAAAATCAGAATTTCAGAGTTGGAAGAAACCTCAGTGGCCACCTAGTCTATCTACCCTTTACCAGGAGGAAAAAAAAAGTCTCTCTACAGAATATTTGACAATCTAGCCTTTGCTTGAAGATGAACACTGAGGGCAAATCTACTATATCCCAAGGCAGCCTATCATATTTCTGGATAGTTCTGATTTTTGTGAAGCATTCCCCTATATCAAAATGAAATTTGCTTCTCTGTAAATACTACCCATTGTTCTTAGTTCTGTCCTTTGGGCCCAAGCAGAATAAATTTAATCTCTCTTCTATGTGATGGCCCTTCAATCTGTTGAACAACTATTACACTCATGTTCCTCACCCTCCAACCTCTGCCCTCAACAATAAAGATAAACCTCTCCAGCTCCTTTCACAGATTCTCACATGGCAAGAATTCAGGGTCTTTCAACATTATGATTGCTCTACTCTGTATACTGTGCTGAAAATATGGTGCCCAGAATACAACAAAATACTCTAGATGTGTTCTGACCCACCAGGCTACAAGTCCTCCTAGGTCTAAAATTTGATACCTAATTCTAATTCCAGTTAAAAAAAATCCAGATAAAGTCTTTCAAACATAAGGCCAGGAGTGGAACACAGTGACAGGAGGGGACAAACTGGTGCATTGACCTCTCACCTCTCCTTGATGCTGTGTTTAAAGGATGAAAATCCACTAGCAGCAAATGTATCATGATACCAATCTGATGGGCTACCCACTGTAATACACTACTTTAATAGTGGATTGCTTTGAAAACCATGAGTACACCCTGATAAAAACAGCATCTATGGCAATAAATATGCTTTACTTCATTTGTATTGGCCCAGAGGTACATGGAAGGCTTTAAGTCAAAAGAAATTATTTTTTAAAACTGAAAGCAAAGCTTCAACCATATATACTGTATTTGTGTCAGCTACTAATTAATATTCATTATCATTAGAAATGCTGTTAATATCGCAATGATGTTAAAAATTATAGATGGACTGGCAAGAATGTTATAGGTTGGTAGAAGCCAATACTCTTGGGAGACACCATCAACCCCAACCTCAAAGGATTTACAGATAACAGTGTGAGGATCAGTACAATCTCTGTTCAGGGATATGGCTCTTAATTTTCTAACGATATGAAAGGTATTTTGCCCAAAAAATGCTGCTATCTAGCAACTCTGGGCAGGGGTATGGTCTTGAAGGGCTAGAGGGACTGCTAAAGCCCAGTCCAGAATTTTTATTTTCAACATTAAAATCTTGGGGCTATATTAAGGATGTGTACTCTCTAATCAAATGATTCGCATCAATCAGTCAACAGCCAACAAACACTTATTAAGTGCCTACTATGTGCCAGGCACTGTGCCAAGCTCTGGATTCTTGCTAAATTAGCATGATTTTCTCAAAGCTGTAAGACATCTATTACTGTGAAGAATGGCCTGAGGTCAGTCTTGTGTGATGATGAAAAAAACCTGCATTAGCAAGGGCCTAAAGGATTTAGCCGACACAATCTTTATTTACATTCTCCCAAATTCTTGAAAATTCTTTTTTTTTATACATACTAATCCTAAGAAAACCAAAAACAACCCCCCCCAACACACCCAATCCACTCTCTTAATCTCTTTAAAAATCACACACACACACACATTATGCAGCAGCAGTCTTCCCTACAATTCTCTAGCTGGGATTTAAAAGGAAATATCTCTGCATCAAGGGAGTGTCACATGGAGACTTCCAGCAGCTCTGACATTCTCTATTTACACAAAGGGGGAAAAGCCCTCTCTGCTTCAATTGTTTGATGAAGGAAACACACTGGTCTTAATAACAAGGGTGGCATTTACTGCTCTTCTTTTAAAATATACTGGGATATTTGAAAACAGCATCTTGGCTGCATCTGAATAATAAAAGGTTTGATGTTAAAGTAATAAAAAGGATAGTATTTAAACTAGAGTATTTGCTTTAACATCAACAGACTTAATTTATCTTCATGCTGAATATCATTTCTAGGGGTCCTCTAAGAACATGTTTTGCCTTAAGGACAGTGATATTTTGTCTGCTGTCTTGCCCCATCAATTTGCTTTCTTTAAAAATAACTAAATATTAGCTAGAATATCTCTAGAATAATCCATCAATTTCTACAGAATTTGTTACCTAAATGCCAACCCTACAAAGGAAATTCAGTACCACCCTGCCTGCCTGCCTCTTATTCCTGGCAATCTAGATATTTTCATGGTTTCATTTGCTTGCAAATTAAAAAAGAGAGGGAAAAGCCACATCATTCTTAAATTAGAAAAAAAAAACCAGAACAGGAACTGAAGCTCATCAAACCTTCTTGAACAAACAGCACCAGTCTTTTTTAATATTTTCAGAAAGCTGTCTGGAGGCATGTTTATATGAAATTATAATAAGACCTCAGCTTTCCAGAATCCTCTGGGGTCTGAGTTCTGGACAGCAGGGTTTCCTCAGCTATACTGAAACCTGCATTTAAATGTTCTGGTTTTTAAAAATGGAGACCTTTTCTAGATTTCCCTGCTTTAACAAAGTAATTATACTGAATTATAATTGAACTTTTTATGATGACTGAGATTGCATTTTAAACTTTAGTTCTAGTAATATGCTTTTCATATAATGGTAGATGTAGATACTGATGTAATCAGTATAAAAATAGAGACTAAATTGTTACTGACCTCAAATCCTGACACTTGATTTCTTGGAAAATAGCCCTCAAATTAACTGGCTATTTGGTAATTTGCCTCCTCCCCTCCTGCTACCTTCTCTTTCTTCCTGTCCCGCTCTGGCTCCTCCCTTCCCCCCACCTTGGTAGAAGTCAGCATGATCTCTTATCTTTGTAACATTTCTGTCTTTCTGCAAAATTAGTGAATAAAATTTGGGTTGAAGCAGCTTTTTTCCAAATAGTTTTCTCCAGGATGTGTAGAGGGAACACGGGCCCCAGAGTCAGGAAGATCTGAATTCAAATCCAGTTTCACATACTTACTAGCTGTGTGATCCTGGGCAAGTCATTTAACCCATTTACCTTAATTTCTTCATCTGTAAAATAGCGATATTAACAATCTCTACTGGTTGTTGTGGGGACCAAATAATATTTATAAACTTTAAAGTGCTACATAAATGCTCTAATTATTATGATTTCTATACAATGGACCACAGTTAATCTTTGTCTTGTTAGTTTGCATACTACATTTTCTACTGCATTTGTACTCAGTATATTCATGGCGTATGGAGGATCATACCATCCCACTTTAAAAAGTCCACAGAATCATTTAATTTGAACCTTGGAAGGGGTCTCAGCAGTCATTTAGTTTAATGCATATATGAAAAGCAATCTTAATTACAACATATACAACAAATCGTAATCTAGCCTCTATCTGAAGACCTCCTAGGAGGTATAGGTCCCACTATCTCCAGAGGCAGCCCATTTCACTCATGGACAACTCTAATTGTTAGAACATTTTTTTCAGATACCAATTCTAAATTTCTCTCTTTGTAACTTTCACTCATAGTTTCCATCATGCTAGGATATTTGGGGAAGGCTAAAACCTATAGTCTCTTCACCAGCATCAAAAGATTACTTTTCCATAGACATATCACAATTTTCTATCAGCCTTCTTTAATATTTAATTTCTAATGAAATTTCAGGTATAAAGAATGTTAAAATTATACTTAATTTTATAAATGAGACTGAAAAATCCTTTATAGGTTCTGTAATACTATATCACCTTTCTCATGAAATCTTTTGTAATAACATTTCATATTCTGAATAATACCTTAGGTATGGTTATAATCACTGAAGAAACACTGCGGAGGTAGAAAGAGGATGATTTTTTTTAAGCCAGGCACGAATGCCGATTCCTCAGGGTAAGTTCTATAATTACTGAGGATAAGAGGAGCTGTCCCATGGATGATGTGTCTTTACCAATGGCTACCAAGAAGCTGATAGTTGCTTTCCCTCACAGACTGCATAACTAGTTTAGCTAATACCTCCATTGTCCACTCAGCACCAGATTTCTACAAATTACTTCTAATAATCATCATCACAACTGATTCTCATAACAAATTCTACCATTCTCTTTTCTTCTGATGCTTTAAAAAAAATCCAATGACAGACAGAATACATATAAAATTGTTAGCTTTGAAGAACAATATATATGATGTGTTCTTTGTCAATATTACAGTATTTTTGTGGGGTTTTTTGGGGGTCTTGATTTTTAAATGAAAAATAAACCTTCCCTTTCCACCCAAAATAGTTAAGCAAACATAAAAAATGACCAACAAATTAAGAGTATAGTCAAAATTTTGCACCCATGGGAGCGCTCCTGAATCTCTTTACTGAGAAGAAGGAAATGTATTTTATCAATTGTTCTCTGGGACCATCTACTTTAATTATCAAGGGAAAAAATCCATTACTTGCTCCTGTTCTGGAAAATTACACATTTATACCGATTACAATTTTGTGTAATTACACCTCCATCTCCCAGAACTTCAGAATATTACCTTCGAGAGTTTCTAAAGCAGAGATACCTAACCTAAGGACCAGGAGCTCAATTTTCTAATATTTTGGTAACTGTATTTAAATATAAACCATTTTCTTTGCATACTGTGTATTTTATTTCACGTATTTAAAGATATTATTCTGAGAAGGGGTTCATAAGCTTCACCCTACTGCCAAAGGGGTCTACGAAATAAAAATAAAGTTAAGAACCCTGGTCTAAAGGTAGGTAGGAAAGTAAAAAACTGTCTTTTCACAACCACCAGAATAAAACGATTAAGTACACCACTCTGCAAGACAAGCTAGACTGATGGACAAATGAGATGTTGGTAACAGGTAAATTCACAGATGAAAGGAACAAATAGTAGTGTCTCATTATGATGGAAAATAGGCAATAACTGTAATTAAGGTGAACTATGAAGGTATTCCTCCCTATTCTAAGCATGACAAAAAGAGCAAAAAAAAAAAAAAAAGGAAACCAACAATTGTATGATTTTGTTGGCCACTGAGAGTGCTCTGCTGTTACTGTCTTTATTGTAGTCTCAAACAGAGAGAAATTTGTACTTATGTCTCACTCTGTTGCATCTGCCTTTTGAGAACTTAAGAGATTTGCACAAAAAGAAACAGATTAACCAACAGAAGCTGATAGCAACAGGGCTTTATTTGGCATGTTTTTACTCAAATAAAGGAAGGCTTGTGGCTTCATGTAAGAAAACCAGAAACATTAGGAGTGGGGCAAGGAAACATCCTGATCACAGCATTTCGGAGACCTCAGCAGTCATCTGATTGTTGTTGTTCAGTCATGTCAGACTCTACATAGTCCCATGAACATTGTTCATGGGGTTTTCTTGGCAAAGATACTGGAGTGGTTGGCCATTTCCATATCCAGCGTGTCCTCATTTTACAGATGAGGAACTGAAGCAAAAAGAGGTTAAGTGACTTGTCCATAGTTACGCAGCTGTTAAGTGTCTGAGGCCACATTTGAACTCAGATCTTTCTGACTTCAGGCCTGGTGTTTTATCCACTGCACGACCAGTGCTGCCCCCCTAATTCAACCCATACCTGAAAATAATCCTCACTACCACATATCTGACAAGTGGTCATCCAGCCTCCGCTCAAAGACCTCCAATGAGAAAGAACCTTCCAAGTCAGCCCATTCCACTTTTGGATAGTTTTAATTGTTAGGGGATGTTTTTCCTTAGAACCTCAAGGATAATTTGCCCTCTTTGCAATTTGAATGTGTTTCCTCCTACCTTCTGCCCCCTTGGGCCAAATGGAACAAAGCAAATCCTTCTCCCAAATGACAGACCCTCAAATACTTGAAAATGGCTCTTCTGCTCCCTTGCTTCTCTTCTCTAGGTTAAACATCTCTGGTTCCCCCAACTGACCTTTACATGGAAGAATCCTGGTTGCCCCCTTCTTCAGTAGATCCATGTTGTCCTGTACTACAACTAAAAACCACACTTCATATGAGATCTGACCAAGTCAGAGTAAAGTAGAATTTTAATGTCTTTTTAATGCCCTGGAAGCCATGCTTGGTTTTCCTCTTTTAATATTTCTTTTTCAAAACAGATTTTTATTGGTATCTTATGTTTTCACATTGCCTGCATTTCCTGCTGCATTTCCTTCTACCCTCCTTCCAGAGATCTATTTCTTCAAACAGAATTTTTTTAAAAATGTGTAAGATAATAATTTCTTTTAAACAAAACCAAATCAACACATTGAAAACAATCTACCGATCACATGCAATGTTCTACACTTATGGAATTCTGCCTCTCCTTGGAAGGTCAGAATAGCAAGCACTGTAAGTCCAAGAAGCTGGGCTCCATGCTGGGATTTGCATGGTGTGCCAGTGAGGCAACAACAGAAGCCCTGCTTGCCTGACCTATCCCAGTAGGAGCCAAGATGCTTGACTCATGGAAAAGGCCAAGGCACATCTAGAGGTGAACTTGTTGGGCCCAACACTTGAAATTTGATATCACTCTCCCTAGGGGCTGAGGTAATATAGGTGGTATAGGTACTAGAGTGTCCCCAGATATTGGGGGAAATATTGCTATGTCTTCTCAGTAAATATCCTGTCATAGAAGCTTTAAAAGGAGTTGACGATGTAATTAGAGATACATTCTAGTTAAAATCATATTTGTATATAAACAAGTTTGTTGTAAAAGAAATTCTTTGTAAACTATAAAGTTCTACATAAATTAGTCATTTTTAAAGAGGGTTTTGCCCTAGACTCTTTCCTCTATCTTCCCTCTACTACCATTTAGTTCTTTCTATAGCTTGGCTTTCTAAAGTTTTCTAAAACTTTGATAAGTCTAGTTCTATATATCCCATTAATTTCCCACAGTTCCACATACAGTCTACATTTTATATTTTAACTGGCTCTTTTCTAATTGGTTGCTGTCTCTCATCCATCCCAAACCAATATATATTCATAATTTCTAAACTGCCACTTTAATCATGTTACCCACCTTTTAAAAAAATTTAATGCCGTACCCCCAAATACATGAGAAAGTTTAAGTTGGTACTTTTGTGAGGTTGTGGGGCACAGACTCAGGATGTTGAGTAGAAGCCTAGAGTACACTGGAGAATAGACTGGGAATGGTTAAGAGGCAAGAGGCACTTGAGGGTCAAAGAGGCTCAGAGAAGGGCTAAGTAGTGTAGGCAAAGGAAAAGCAGGGCCTACAAGAAAGGGCACTTAAAGTAATGAGAATATCAGACATCAGGCAGGCTGCTAGGAAGCAGGAGGACAAAAATATCAAGGGTAAATCAAGGGGTGGGCAGAAGCCTCAGGAGACATTTAGGAACCAGCAAATGCATAGGAACTCAAGGGACTGAGACAAGTGAGAAGAATAATACATATGAACGGAAGGCATTCTCCTCCTCCATACCACTTAATTTATTGTAGTGGTTCTCCAACCTATGGGTATAGACTGTGTGTGTGTGTGTGTGTGTGTGTGTGTGTGTGTGTGTGTGTGTGT
>NW_027187302.1:8482314-8528319 GCF_028583685.1 Petaurus breviceps papuanus
GTGTGTGTGTGTGTGTGTGTGTGTGTGTGTGTGTGTGTGTGTGTGTGAAAGTTACTACAAGATATCCTGAATCTGTATTCTTTAAATAAGCAAATAAATCTTCTGTAGATAGAGAATAATGTCATATATATATATACATTTCAAATATATGTAGATACAGTAATCATTCATAAGATAAATTCATTTAAAATAATTTCTTAACTCATAGGTTTTGTCACTATGTATTTCCTCAATTAATAGATATTAATAACACAATTACTATTGTGCAGGGATCTGTGGATTTTGACATTAAGAAGACATACACTCCAAAAGGCTGGTTACCTTTGAATTATGATGCTCTTTAACTTCTCATTGGATGACTCTTATCCCATACTACCCCTACCCCCTGTATCCCCCAACTAGTTTAACTAGTTTGCAGGCTCCTCATGATTCACAGAATCAGAGATCTGGAGTTGGAAGAAACTGTAAAGGTCTAACTCCTTTATTTTACAGATGAGCAACTGTAGTCCAGAGGGATTAAGTCATTTGCCCAAGGTCACATAGGTAGTAAGCAGTAAAGTTGGGATTTCAACTAAGGTACAATACAAAAAAAGAAGGAAAAAAAACTATATAGGGTCTAAAGTAATCTGAAGTGGATGAAATGAGGCTCCATCAAATATAAACTCTATGTATTTCCGGTAAAATACATTGCTCGGGTCTTAAGCCCAGGACAAAGGGAGAGCCATAGGTCTTCTCTATCTGGCTAAACTCCGGGTACTCACTTCAGGGATCCATATGCAAAAGATTCTCATAAACAATGACTTTGGTTTCAAACTCTAATGGGAAAAGAGTTACTTATTTTAAAGATCTATACCTTTTGATAACTAGCAATTTTTTAAATGATATGATCCAGGCCTGCAATTGCATTTTTAAGGTAACACCCCGATACTATACACATACAAACATACATATATGCATGTGTGTATATGTATCTATACATACCTATCTACACACACACACACACATTCATTGGGGATAAGAAAAGCCATTTTACACTTCCTCCAGAAGAGAAGCTAATCCTTCCCTGCTCCCAGATCTTCATCAAACAAAGTGGCAGCGCACCAAAGAGAAGCACAGAAAGGACATGTTCAGAACCATTATACACAGAAAGTAAAATGAAAAACCTTATGTTTAAATAATGTGAAGGGTGTGATACCAACAAAATCTCCACCCTCCTTCCTGGGGAAATGTAAAGTTAGCCATGGCCTTTACTCAAACCTCCAAGAGGATGAAATGTTAGCTCCAACTCAATTTTTTGGCCTTGGTCCATCCTCCTTGCCACCTACCTTACTATTATTTAAAAACATTGTTTTGGATATTAATATACTGTATCTAAACATACACACCAGTCCTCCAACAGACAGCTTGTTATAAACAAACAGTTGAGTTTTACAGCTGTTCCTCTAACAAAAAAAAAAATTTAAATATTTTTCAAGGAATAGTTTTTATTTGCTTGCATCCATTGGGACTATCCAAGACCCACTGGTTTTACTTTCCCATTAACTATGGAAGAAGGCACAGAGCAAATTAAAATTGGTTGCTACCACTTCCACTGGTTCTTAGACTGTGGTAGGGTGTGGTCCACAGACCCTGAAGGAGTACACAGATTTCAGAGGGTCCAAGAACTTGGATGGGTTTATTTGGATGGATTATTATTTTCAGAAACCTCTAACTGAAACTTTGGGCATTTCTTTCAACTATTTAAAAAATTATTCAGAAAAGACTTTATTGGACTGTCAAAGGGGGCCACAACACACACACACACACACACACACACACACACACACACACACACAAAAGCTAAGAACTCCAGATTTAGGCTAATGATTTTAAGCAACCACTTTTCCCCAATCCACAAAAAAAGCAGTAAAGAAAAATTATTCATTTGGAGAAAGAGAAACTAAAATAATTTCTACTTTTCCACTCAATTCAATTTCTACTAATGAATATGGTACCTGGAAATTTTGTGGTGGGTAACGATCCTGTCTGTTATTTGTCTCATATTTCAGGAGCTACACTTCAACTCATTCAATTTTTGCTTTGGCTAGAAAAAATGTAGAGCAACTTGAGGCCATTGTTGGCAGGGGCACAGAAAGAAACTGTGGAAGAGAGCATTATTCTGTGGTTTGTTGCTTGTAGACATTTTCAGATTCCCTACATGTTATTTTTGTCAGCTGGACTAGCACAGGTCTGTCAGGGAATATTGACAGAGAGCAGTCAAAATCCTGTGACCCAGAGAAATGTCTTTGGGGGGTAACCAGACAGAACACTTCTCATTCTTCCCACCTCCAGATTAAACAGTATTGGGCAGTTTTTTCATAGTTCATTAAATAGACTTTTTACATGATATATTTAATTTTGGGGGGTCTTAACTCGGTATCCGAGGAAATTCATTGCTGATGAAATCAGATCATATGCCCACAGTAAAGATGTCAAGATCAGGAAAGCAATATTAATGGAGGAAATGAACATTTTAAAAATGTCAATACACCTAGTAAAATAGATTCAATATGTAAAAAATAGAGCAGGGGGGTAGGATTAGATAAATATCTGTTTCAACTACTGCCCTCTCCTGGTAATGCAGACAAAGAAGATAAAAGTACATCTTCCTCTTTTTCATTCTCATTAGCTGAACAAATCTCTTAAGATTCTTTTACTTGACCTACTAGTGAGTCATCTGAGCTAAAAATGTAGGTGAAAAAAGGGACATATGTGGCTTCTATAAGATGAGAAATGATATGGTTTGACAGGAAAATGACCCTGGAGGAAAAAGGCAAGGGTTCTACTCTTTCAGAAGAAAGGCCATATGCTCCTTTGAAGACACCAACCAGTTAGAGAAAAAAAGCTTCGTAATCCACATATATTCCACAAGTTATGGGAAGTAGATTTGAGGTATATTTTCTCCTTAGTTAATTCACAGTAATCTAAAACTACTGATTCCAAACAGTAGAAATCGTGTTAGATTGGAAGCTAGAAGACCAGGTATACCATTTAACTCCTCATGTGGTCTTCATTTCTCTAGACCTGCTTCCTGATCTCTTGTACTAGATCTGTGGTATCAAACTCAAATAGAAACTGATCCCTGCCAGTCACATATTGGCTTAGAAAGGCACAAATTAACATTATCTATGCTGTACTGCATTTTAAAATTTATTTTGTTAAACATTTTCCAATTACATTTTCACCTAGTTCAGGTCCACTTGACAGTTTTTCAGTCACTTAAGGCCCAGGGCCACGTTGGACACCTTTGTCCTAGATGGTTCCTTCCAACTAAGTCGATGATCCCATGAACTTTACTCTTTTGTATGATTCAGTACCAGCTCATTTAGGAAGATGGTACAATGGAAACAGCACCAGACTTAGGATGGCTTGGTCATTTGTTAGCTTTGTGTCCAGGGGCAAATCACAACTCTAAATCTTAAGCACTTTTTGCAAAACTTGGACAATACCTGCCATAAGATACTATGTGCGAAAGTGCTTTGAAAATTCTAAAGAATTGTATTAATATAGAGTACACTGACAGTGTGACATACTGGGTAAGGAGCCCACCTTACAGTCAGGAGGACCAGGATTCATATCCCAACTCTGACACATTCTCACTGTATGACCCTGGGCAAGACATTTAACCTCTTAGTGTCCTAGGCAACTTGTGGAGAAGGTGCCAGTCTGGAGCACTATAGCCTTTCCACCAGTACACACAGGCAAGTATGTATGTGTATCTCTCTCCACGGAAGAGCCTTTAGTTCTGAAATTTATTTTGCCTATGGTACTGACCTAGCACAGAACCAGAAAGAGGGAGAGTTGTTTCACGTGGGAGATAAAGCAAATGGGCTTGCTCTATGAACTGACTTCAGGTATTTGCAGCTTGGAAGAAGTCCTATCTCCCCTCATTAAGGACATGATTTGGTAGTGGATTACATAATTTATTTTCCCTTAAATAATTCTAAGCCACTAACCATTTAATGGTACTAGGATGTTGAGAAGGGATTAAAAAAGAAAGGTATTTTAGAGAGAAATGTCATTAAGATACTTGTGCTTTCTCCACTTATATGTATATATACATATATTTTAAATATATATATATATATATATATATATATAATCTCCCTTTCTCCTTAAAGGATAATAACCACTTAGATTTATATAATACCTACCCTGGAGGTAAGTAGTGCAAATATTATCATCCTCATCTTTCAGTTAAGGAAACTGGGACTCAGAAAGGCTCAACAATCTATTCATATCCATAGTTACTAAATGTCAAAGCTGGGATTCAAACCCCAGTACTGTACACTCTCCAGTCTACTACCCTGAACTTCAGGGCCCTGGCTGCATTCCAACCTGGAAATTATGTTTCACCCAGTTGAATCCCTAGTGAACTTTCACAAAGATAGTTTACTCCTTGTATGTGGCAGCCCAGCATGACTCTGCTACCACCTCAAGGTATGCTGATCTAGAAAAACAACCTGGATTAATCACATACATCTAGTGGAGTTAATAACAGCTGGGATACACCCATTCCCTGGGAATTCTTAGGTTAATGGCACCAGTGAATGATTTAGGCAGATGGGCATGGTGGCATGGGAGAAAGAAGGCTAACCTTGGAATCAGGACACCAGAGAACTTGCCTCTGACCTCAGTAGCCACGAGACACTGGTCAAACTACTTAACTCTTCCTAGCTTTTGAGAGTTTCCTCATCTGCAAAATGGATATAATAAGAATATCTCACAGGATTATCAGAAGGATCAAAGGAGATAATGTAGGCAAAGAACCTTGCAAATGTAAAAGTGCTACATAAATGCAAACTGATAATCATGATGGTGGTAGTGCTGATGGTAATGACAGTGGTGATCCTCAAGCTATACTATAGTACTTCCAGATCTCTAATTACTAGATTAGAATATATCATGTAATAATATTCCATATTAGAATATACCACTATATCTATTATACACTATGGAATAAGTTTGTCATATGATTTTCTGCTAAAAGGTAATTACAAGGGAGGCTCCAGAGCCCAAGGACCCTGAGTACCATTGCTATAAAGTTATTCATTAATATTTATGTCTAGGGGTGGCTAGGTGGTGCAGTGAATAGATCACTGGCCCTGGAGTCAGGAGGATCTAAGTTCAAATCCTGCTTCAGACACTTAACACTTACTAGCCGTGTGACCTTGGGCAAGTCACTTAATCCCAATTGCCCTGCCTCTTCCCCCCCAAAAAAAGCAAAAAAAAAAAAATTATGTCTATGAAGTCAGTAAAATGAAAGACACTTTTTCTTCATTTAATCATGGACATGACTGGCTTGAACTAAGACAAAATATCTTAGTATTTTAATAGATTATTCATGACAGTGTGTATAGGTAGGATTCTAATAAATGGATTTGTCATGAGCTTTTCCTTGATCCCCCTACCAAGCATAGTTCTTATTTGTTTCACACCTACACGCAAAATAAAACATACTAGAAAGCAAGGAAGAACAATTAGCAAGTTAATTTCCTATCTTTCTACAACTTTGGTAGCCTGGCTGAAGGACAAGTTCAAATAGATGATGTTGGTGTTAGTCCACCACTCACTCCACTCTGCAGGCATCGCTTAATCTCAGACTTCTATTAGCTGCTGGCAATCAAGGGTGTCTGAGTCAGTTCTGCTGGCTGTCAAGGTTTAATAAGTTGAGCTAGTTAATGAGTGATGGTTGGATTGCATTCCAAGACTTCACATCATCCATGAAGCAATTAAGCATGCACCTCATGGTCTCCCAGAGGAGCTGGAAGGTGTCTACTGAAAAAAAATGCAGCATAATTTAGGGGCTAATAGAAAAAAATAATACTCCATCCTAAGTGATGGCAGCACACTCCCTTCCCTTTACATCTCTGGTGAGCACAAGAAGGATGTCACTAGTTCATCCTTTGTCCACTTGTGGTTTTTTCCTCTTGCCTATCTTTCTGAAATTACAAGGAGCTCTTATGAGTTGTTTATATGAAACCAAGTACCCTGACCTATAGGAGCAATGTTCCTGGAACTGTTGAAATAGTAAGCAAGATAATGACATAATTTCAGCCTGTGCCAGGCAGGAAAGCTCTGAGTAAGTAATGAAACATGGACGGAATAGATATTTGTAAATAGACCAAATGTTACTTTAACAATCTCTTCTTCTTTTTCTTAAGAAAACAATTACTGCTGGAGGATATAACATGTTTTCTTAAGCTTTATGCATATAAAAAGTACGTACAATAGAAGAGAGTGAAGAAAAATCTCTTTGGGACTAAGAAGAGAATGGTGTTTCTAGAGATAAGACTCATTTAAACCAAACCATATTTCCACACCAACACATACTCTCACTAGCTTATTACAGTCCTCCTCTCCCTGTCCTTTCTCTCAACACTCATCTGGGGCTACCACAGCTGTTCAGATTGTTTTCTGTTTGCTGCCCACACTTCACATGGAACAGAAACTGGAGGGAAATAGAAGAGGCCAGATGTGACAGTGAGAGCTTGGCTACTGTGTGTCCTTTGAAAGGGAAAGGGGGTCAGAACTCAAGACAGGGGAAGGAGAATTTGCTCCTCTGAGCAGAAATGAGGAAAGCACAATACAATCACATCTTAGGAGAATGGATTTCATTTCTAGGATTCCTTTAGAAATCATTTGTGATATCTTGTACCACAATGTTCATCTCTCAATAACCCCTCTTCCTCCCCCAATATCCCCCCTCTAAGTCTGAGAAACACTGCCATAATCAGAAAATTATGTGGGATCATATAGCAGTTTCTGATGTGGCTGAGGGGTAGGGCATAAAGGTTAAATAATTTCCACATGTGACCTCCGATTCTTCCATAATGCATAGCCTACTAACTTGTCCTTTCATCTGAATGCATGCATAAAGAAAAATGAGTGCATGTGTGTGTGATTTTGCACGTGTGTGCTGATGGCTCTGAGGCCAGTAAAAACACAAGGTAACTAGACAAAGTCTACTGAGAGTTAAATGCACCCCATTAGCCATTAGAGACTAAATGTCAGTGGGCATGTATGGTATGCAGCTGGGCAGTTCTCCAGAACCCACCCAGTGGCTTGATTATCAGGAAGAATTCTATAAACAAAAGTGTATGTGTGCATGGACCCTGATAAGTCCAAATGGAATACATGGAGTAGCAATCCTGCATAAGGAAACATATAAAGTTGGTGAAGTTTCCCCTTTAAGTGAACAATAGCTTTTGTTCAAAACAAAAAAAAAAAGTGCGTGTGTGTGTGTGTGTGTGTGTGTGAGAGAGAGAGAGAGAGAGAAAGAGAGAGAGAGAGAGAGAGAGAGAGAGAGAGAATGGGGGAAACTGGTGAATGATATTAGTTACCCTTTGATTTCTTGTATATTTATTGATTGTTTCAAATAACAATCTGATCACCTTAGTGAAAGAAGAGCATCTGGCGATAAGTAACCTTGGCTTGAGAGTAATTTTAAGGTAATCTCCAAAACCACCCGAAGGGCATTAAACCCAAGCATACATGGGGAAAAATGGAATTTCTTAAATATCTATTTTAGGTATAAGTGAATTTGCATGTTTTAGGTTGGTCCACATTTGTATTTTCTGTATTAAAAACACAGGTGACTAGATAGTAGGAGCTATGTTCAGTTTTGCATGGTATCTTCTAGCATGATCACAAATACATAAGAATTTAATAAATCCTTTGTGGTGATAATGATAAAGAAAGCATCTGGATTTTTTTTTGTTCTGGACAGTTATGCCTGAATTTCTTAGTGTCAATAGTGATTCACATATGCATATGTTCCCTACTTAAAAACACACCTTATAAAATACTTTACTTGTCATATAGCATAACTGTATATATACAGAGATGGCAATATCCATGCATGTAAAATGGAAAGTAGAAATATCTATTATGGTTAAGTTTTAGGAAGAAGAGCATGGTTTAGTTTCTACATTAATGGGTATCTCAAAGCTATCCCAAGATAAGGGACAGAGACAAAAGAGATTTCTATTGGAGAAACAAAACATCAACAGGTCTAAGAGTCAAGTGCCTGGAAAAGTATGGGTGTCACAATATTCTGTGCTGGTGATGCTTTTTAGGCACCCTGAAGCATTTTTCTTTTCTTTTGAGAGGGGAAGGTAGGGCAATTGGGGTTAAGTGACTTGCCCAAGGTCACATAGCTAGTTTTTTGTGTGTGTATGTTAACTGTCTGAGGCCAGATTTGAACTTAGGTCCTCCTGACTCCGGGGCTGATGCTCTATTCACTGTGCCACCTACCCACCCCACCCTGAAGCATTTTAAAAATATCTATCACACGGGGAGGCTAGGTGGCGCAGTGAGTAAAGTGCCGGCCTGGAGTCAGGAGGACCCAAGTTCGGTTCCAGCCTCAGACACTTAACACCCACACAAAAAAACTAGCTGTGTAACCTTGGGCAAGTTACTTAACCCCAACTGCCCTCCAAAAAGGCAAAAAAAAAAAAAAGAAAAAAGAAAAAAAATATATATCACTATCCACAACTCAGTCCCCCAAATTCTACCAAAGTTGATGTAAATTTTAAAGTCATTCTGGAGAAATACACATATCACCGGTGTGACTTTTAGTAATTGCCTTAATGTCTCATTAGACTAGATTGACTTTGAGATCCCCTCCAACCCCTATGATCATATCAAGTATAGGTCTCAATGAATGGAGTCACTTAAGATAAATCTATCTGAAAGTGTTTATCTGCTGCCATTTTGTTTCAAGGTGGTAGATTCAGAATGGCAAAGTTAAAAGATTCCTATACTTAAGGGTCAAAAGACCTGCATTTGAATCTTTCTTCAGGTGCTTATTAGCTTTGTGACCAGGGCAAAGTCACTTAAACTTATGAGAGCCTCAGTTTTCTCATCTATCAAAGGCTGAAAATAACACTTGCACCATATATTTCATAAGACAATTACAAGGAAAGTATTTCATAAACTGTAAGAACTATATAAATGTGAGTTATTATTAGAATCATCCTTCAATCTCTTTTATGATATACCTTGATATCCTTCCATAGCAGAATAAGGTTGGCCAAAATCAGTCCTTACTCTGAGAGTTGGGATAAAAGAGACCAAAAGATATTAAATGTTGAAGAGGGGAGGGTCAAGTTGAAACATACACTTTATTTTTTTCCGGCAACTACAGACCCTCTGACTCATTGTGATACTGAGATCTTAGGTCACAAGCATGGGACACATATGGACTTCAACTTGTTATTTTCAAATTTGAACCTAGTAGATACACAGAGCCTGTCTTCCTCTACATTAAACAGTATATGAGCTATAAAAACTTATTATAATCCTACCAATGAAAAACCTCCTGTGGGAATACAGAATCATTTACTAATGTAATAAGTCAACTCTCTCATCAAGAACATGGCATCAGTGGAGGCCTGGGTGTGGTCACCTTAAAGCTCTGGAAGAAACCTAGAGGCGAAATTTAGCAAGTTTTTTCCCCTCCTCCTCCTATTGCACAATGAAAATCTGTCTGTGGAAAGCACCCCTTGAAAGGAAGTATCTGTCAAAGTAAAAATAAATCAGGTTAACAGTATTTAAGAAAAAATACTCTGCATGGTTTTATACTTTTTCCTTTCCTAAGTTACATGAAAACACTTTGTTTTCTACTAGAAAAATTATCACCCAAACTTTTAGCCCTTAGGACAAAAGTTTTAAGTTAAACCATGAAACTAATACATTCTCATTAGTATTTGTTGTTTTAATGAACATAAGTGGAAGGTTTGCTGTTTGGTTGTTTTAGGAAGATCCTTACAGAGTGTTTGTGTCTTAGTGGGGTCATTCAAAGTTCAGGATGGCTGCTTCTCAATTTTGTACATTTAATACCAAAATCTGTCGGTTCAGGTTAGAGGTGGATCAGGTATTATGGGCAATTTTCACACTAACTCCAACCCATATAAATGCCAATTTATTCATTTCTACCAAGAAATAAAACTGATAAGCAGACTAGAAAAACTGTGTCATCAACTGCTTAATTTGTTCTCATTACAGGAGGAAAGTCAATTTGGAAAACCAAATTGAGATTGTGGTTGCTTGGTGAGTAACAGAATTAGGGTAAAGCCCCATCAGATGATCTTTAGGAAATGTATTATCAATCAAGGATAGTTCCCATTTCTATTTGCCCAAAAGGTGTAGAATATGGATTTATGATGCTGGTCAGAGTAATATACTCCCTCTTGCAGAGTGATCCACATCTTGGAAACATTTTACTTTCTTATTCACAATCTTTTTTTTTTTATTTTGAACTTTACCATCACTAATAATCTTCGTGAAGCCATACAGACCACCATCTTGCTGTTTGTCAGTGTGTTATAGTTTTGTTATACATTAATTCCATTAATATTGTCTCCCCGATATGATTCTCAAGGATACAATTGTTTGTCATTATTAACACATTTATATAAATCATCTTGGTGTGGGTTGCTTTCTAGGAAGACTTCCATAGATGAATATATCCCCTCTATTATATGGGTACTCTTAAGGGATGAGATTTTTTTGAAAATTACTTCTAAATTAAAATTCTGTGGATATACTTTCGTTCTTGAACTTCCTATGTAATGACTCCTCACACCATGAAAGTCAATTAGACTCTATAGTAGATACTGAGAGTCTATTACCCATTCTAATTAGAATACAGAATAAACACTTAGAAGACCACATTTCCTTTAAGGCTAGTTTCCTATAGGAAAATTTAAACACAACTATACAGAATCATCCAGATTGCTTAGCTCAATTTAGACCAACCAACTCTAAATTAAAAAGAGCAACTTCTAATCCTTCTTTCTTCCATCCCCAAAATATTAGGTAGTCTTATCATTTTCAACCTATACAACCAAGGGATAGTTAACCCTTTGCATATTATTTCATATTCCATTAAAAAACAACCACCAAAAAAACAAACCCCATCAGTTTCCAAAGGCTAGTCTTACATATTTCCGCCCACTGCTTATTTTCAATTGACTACTTGGTCTTCGAGAAGAAATCTTAAACCTGACTTCTTATGACAGGCCAGAAGATAAAACATATTACCGTGGCTATTTTCTTTCTACGAGGTAGAACCACAATACTCTAGTTTTCATTAAAATGTTTTCACATGACTAGGTGAAGTACACATAGACCAAATAGATGCATACTAACACAGCAAATATTTATTTAATTGTCACAAAGAATGGCTTTTTTAAAATGTTTGATTAATAGGACATATGGTAGTAAGTCGATAGGAGTGCCAGACTTGGAATCAGGAAGATCTGAGCTCAAATCCAGTCTCAGACACTCACTAACAAACTGATTGTTGACCCTGGGCAAGTCACTTAACTGTCATTTGCCTCAGTTTCCACATCTGTAAAATGGGGATGATAATTGTGAAAATCAAATGAGATATTTATAAAGTGCTTCACATAATGCTTGACACATAGTAGGTACTACATAAATGCTAGCTAGCTATTATTATATATTTGTGTTTATGTATGACTAATCTCATTGGTAAATGTTTGTACTGTCTTATTGTTTTTATGAGCATTTCTGGATACCCATAAAATGAGAGAGTTTTTTTTTTTAAACAACTCAAGATCCTCCTAAGGAACAAGCCGCTTAAAAAATACAATACTCTACTGGACTAAATGGTTGAAGAAGTGAATCTATTTAATCCCCTTCCCTCCATAAAATTACATAAGCTCAGGGCTGAAAGATCATTTTTAAGTCCAAGTCCTAAAACTAAGATCCCACCTGAGGCTGATATAGTAGACAGAGGGCTGGGCCTGGAGTCAGGAAGACCTGAGTTCAAATCCAGTCTAAGACAGTTCACTAGCATTTACAATCTTGGGCAAGTCACTTAACGTCTGCTTGCCTCAGTTAACTGTTAAGTGAGGATAATAACAGTACCCCATCTTGCAGGGTTGTTGAGGGGATCAAACAAAACAAAAATTGTAAAGCAATTAGCACAGTGCCCAGCATGGAGTAGGTACTATATAAATTCTTATTCCCTTTCCTTTCCTTTCCTCCCCTCTACATGTAGTCATTTTTTTTTAAGACTGCCAGTGATAGGAAAATCACTACTTAATAAAACTTTCCATTCCATTTTTTAAAAACGCAATTCAATTCAACAAGAATTTATTTATTGAGTGCCTACTGTGTCAGTCACTGTGCTAGGTATACAAAGACAAAAATGAAACAGTGCCTGCTCTCAAGGAGATTTCATTTTATTAGAATTTACAGGCAGCTCTTAATGTTAAAGAAATTCCTCCTCATACTAAACCAAAATCAAGCAGGAGCTTCTACCAAGTGGTTCTAGGTCTGCCTTCTTGAGCCAAATTAAGTTAAGCCCAATCCCTCTTCTAACTTATGACCATTCTTTAGGGATCCCTCAACTAATCTTCACAAAGTTTCTCCGGATATGCACCAATGCTCTTTTCCAATGCTTTTTCAAAAACACCACTCAGAATTAAATATAATACTGTAGATATGGTCTAATTATTAGAACCAAGGTCTTTTGACTTTTTGTTCAACACTATTTTCACCAGGGCCAAGTGAAGGGGAGCTGTGATAAAGTAATTTTCTCACAATCTCATTAATTTATTTGCTGAATGGTAGGGTCCATATATTTTCAATCTGGCTAATTTTTGAGAAAAAAATCAGGAGATGGCAGTCCAGTGGCATCACATGCTTATAGTAGAGAGGGCACAAGGTCAAAATGAATATAATCAAGCAATATTAGCATTACCAATCTAGTATGTAACACACCAATAAAAATGCCAAAGTAACATTAACAGAAGGCAGATGGGGGAAATGTGCATCATTTCTTTATGTGATATTAAGTGATATATCCTCTACTACTGTATTTTATCAGTGCCTGCTATGTGCAAGGCACTCATCTAATGGAAAAGAAGTACACAGATATATTCCAAATTTCAGTTAAATTCAATAATGTAGAAAGGAGTTAAATTGTTTTCCATTGGTCCAAACTATGATTTCTTTCAGGTCCAAACTATGATTTCTTTCAGATCCAAAGCATTCAAGAAAGCATCAATATGCATATATATTTTACCTCCTGCTAAATAGGCTCATAGGATCTTAGATTTGAAAGTGACCCTAGAGACCATTCAGTACAAACTCCTCATCTGACAGACAAGGAAACTGAAGCCCAGATAAGGTTGAGTGTATTGCCCAAAGGCACATAATTATGTAGTTAGTGGCAAAGAACTTAAGAGCAAAACTAGATGAAATGGAAAATAATATTGAAATAAAGGAAAATCATTTCTAAATTATCTTTACTGTCAAAATACAAGCTACACTACCTTACCGGAAAAATTAAAATGCTTCCAAAAGAACACATCTATAAACCAAGCACCATCTTCTATGTGAAAGCTTCCCTGATTTCCCAACTGCTAGTGACCTTCCTCCCAAACTACTCTGTACACATCTGTGTTACAGATAAATACATCTGTATTTATCAACTTTATATTTATGCTATACACATTTATATATATATATATGTATATATACATATATATGTGTATATATATATATATGTATATATACATATATATGTGTATATATATATTCCCTCTATCTTCTCTCCCTACTCTACTCCCCTGTCCCACCCCAGTCTCTGTTTCTCTCTGTCTCTCTCATATAAGCTTCTTTTGGGTAGAGATTACTTCATTCTCTTTATCCCTATACAGAACACCTATCTTAGCAACTGGCACATAGAAGGTGCTTAAGAAATACTCTTTGACAAATTGGTTAGCTAGGAGTCACTTGTTAGCAAGGATTCAATTAATTACAGTTCAATTCAAAAAGCATTTGTTTCAAAGCTTACTACGTGCAAGGCACTGTGTTAAAATGCATACCATTGCCTTCTCCTCTTAGAATCCATAGTTTCCTTCAGAATTCAACTTAGATGATACTTACTTCTTGACACCACTCCCTAGCTACTAGCCCCTCTCTCTCAACTCCCATTTCCTTGTATTAATTATTTCCTTTTTTTTTTTTTTGACTAGGCAGAAGAGGCCATTCTTTGCCTCATTTCTTGCCTAGTCTTAATCATTGAATGGTATTGCCTCAGACAAACTGAGACCTGGGAAGACCTTAACTTAGAAAGACTAAGATCTCCCACTGCCTCTAGGGTCATCTCCAGTTGTCCTGATCTATATCTGGCCACTGGATCCAAATGGCTCCAGAGGAGAAAGTAAGTCTGGTGACTTTGCACAGTCCTGCCTCACTTAAATCCAATATACTTGCAAGTCATGGCATCATCTTGCTGATGTCATGGTCCTCTTGGAGAAAGAAGAACAAACAACAAAACAATTTCTATGTGCATGTGAATGCTGTTTCTAAATACTTGTTAATTGATTGGTTGAAGGTAGGAAACATCCATCCTGAGATCTTGTTTATAATCTTAGCTTATCACAGATAAAGACAACATAAGCTTCATCCTAGACTCTGGCTAAATTACTCTAAATT
Organism: Petaurus breviceps papuanus; assembly: GCF_028583685.1. NCBI lineage: Eukaryota > Metazoa > Chordata > Mammalia > Diprotodontia > Petauridae > Petaurus > Petaurus breviceps. The sequence continues at coordinate 8,496,832 of NW_027187302.1, forward strand.
CCAAAATAGTATCAATTAAATGATTCTTTGCTATATTTATATAACTAAAAAGAAATATTTTAGCCAATATTTATATTAACACAATCAAAAGTCATCACCATTTTTAAAAACCACTCAAATGCCAAATAAGGATGCATATATATTAAATAGAGGAAGGGGTAGTGTGGTAGGGAGTTGGACTAAGAGTCAAGACAGTCTGGATTAAAGTCCTTGACACACATTGGCTGTGAGAACACAAGTAATACACTTATGCTCTCAATGCCCTTGACAATTCTCTAGGTCTATTAAGCTTTCTATACGAATTGAATTTCCTCAATTCAGAGTTTCTTACACCAATAAATTCGCAGGGCAAAATTCTCACTCCTATCCCCCCTCAAAAAAAAAAGTATTTTTTAATATATATTTTAAAGTATGAGAATGATTTATATATAACAACATATTTGAATTTTTGGCCATGGTATAAAATGGCAACCCTATAGAATAAACTAAATTAAATGAATGGCTTACTCATAGGGTGTCTTATGACCAAAATCTTAAGTGAAATATAAAGGCTATGTAGGGGAGGCCAGGTGGCGCAGTGAGTAAGAGCGTTGGCCCCTGCATCAGGAGACCTGGGATTGGTTCTGGCCTCAGATACTTGGCACCCACACAAAATAACTGGCCGTGTAACCTTAAGCAAGTTACTTAACCCCAATTGCTTAAAAAAAAAAAGAAATATAAAGGCTATAGTACTCATGTTTGAGGTTAACAACCAAGTCTTCAGCTTAGATCTACTTGTTTATTTTAAATGGAATTAAAATTCTCCTTTATTTTTGGAGAAATGTCTTACAGAATTATTCAGAGGTCAGTAAAACCTGGGCAGAAACATTTTTTCTAGGTTTCCTTAAGCATAAAATAATTCACGAGGTAATTCCAAAAGGTTTTGGCAATTCTAAATGTAAAGAATTCATGACTTTTGACTGTAACTGCAAAGGAACAAATAAAGCAATCACTTACAAACCCTAGAAACAACAACTAACGTGATATAGATAGGACTTTTATAATTAAATAAAAGAGTGTAGCCAACCTAGGTAAAAGCACAACAAATTCATTATGCAATTTTCCTCTCTGTTTAAATTATATCTGTTTGGGGGAGGGTGTGTACATGTTATTCTGAAGGAAACATTGAAAATAGAATCAAAACCTTCCACCCAAAAATAGAGAAGGCTGTTTTTTAATAAGCTAAATACTGACATACGGTAAAATGTCATTAATTTGGACTTCCTTGATTTGACAAGTTCCACCTTTGTTCAGCACAACCTTTCTTCACAGAGAGAGCCAATTAACAGTGTAAACAAAAATCATAGGGAGAATGTTTAAGATTGTTGGGAGGACAAACTAGGAATCCCAGGTCCTTTTGAGGCACAAACAATTGATATACTAATTACAAATCATTCTTAGTTATTCATTAAGATAGCCTCCTATGGATTTGTACTTGGCAATACTTTTGTTAGCTTAGTTTCAGTTACTATACGCATTTGAAAGTAGTGAAACTACATTTCTTTAAATAGCTGCTACCAACATGAATTCACATGGGCCTTTCTCCAAATTAGTCTAAATTTGGGAAGTTTTAGTATAGAGTGAAGGGACTGAATCACAGAATCTCAGGCCTAGACAGGAGCTCAGCTGCCATCTAGCCCAACCCATAGATGAACAAAAATGCTCCCTACTATATCGATGACTAGAAGTGATTCAGCCTGGACTTGAAGATCTCCAGAGAGGGGAGAACTCACTACCCCATCTGAGGTATCCACTTTAGGATAGGTCTGATGGTTAGGAAATTTTTTCCTTACAATAGCTGAAATTTGTTTTTTTTTCCCCATCTTCCACCCAATTTTTCTGCTTCATGTGACCAAGCAGAAAAAGGCAACCTCTCTGTATCGTAAAGTGAAATATCATTAAACAAACAACCCAAGTAATGTATTTGTTATCAGTCTCAATAGAGATTACTAGGTAATTCATTCAGGCATCTAAAATAAATTAAAACTTACTCTCTTTGTAAGAGAACTAGTTGTTGCTTTCTTAAATGTTATTTCTTTTTTCTTGCAGGAAGTAAAAAGATGTGGCGGGCTCTCCTTAACTAAGTAATAGAGTTGTAATTCAGAATACCTCAAAAGCTGAACTGGCAGCTGAGTCCCCTGTGTTTATAGAAATGTTTGGATGATTCAGAGTGAGCTCACAGCTCAAATTAGATCAGAGCATCTCAATTCAAAACACATTTGAAATGTGGCAAGTGTCAAGCTTCCAGGTCATGACTTATCCAAGTGTCGGGCTGCTCACCAGAATCTCTGTCACATGGTGAAAGTAGCCCCACAAGCAAGATACTTCATGATGCAGATGGGAAATCTGGTACTAGTGGGCTCTCCCTGCTAGGAAGTAGACAATAACTGGGACTCTCACAGTATTTTCTTCTTCCTGTTGCCACAAAGACATGCTGAGAGAATGCAGGGGGAGAAAAGGACCTGAGAATAAAACAGTTTGAAAATGAGATTGATTAAGCTTTGTTATGACGAGATCAAGCCCTTCCCCAACGATGGCTCTCTTTCCTGAGGGTGCTACTTAATCACCTGACAAATTATGGAAATCTGAGAATAAAATTCTAAAACTTAAGGGTGTCTACACATAGTTCCCATATCCTTACTAAACTTTGACTTATTTTTAGTAATGATTTTAAAAGGGAGAGAGGGTGAAAGAAGGTAACATTCTCTCTAGGTGAGGAGAAACCCTCGAGTTAGGATAACCACAACGTTTGCTTGCCCTTGCAATTTAAAAGGCAAGGCAGAGAAGAGCAGCCCAGGCTCTACCCATTCTACTACTAATCGAAATCAGAATTCACTCTGCTGCTCCCAACTTAATCTGCCTGCACATTTTTTATTTAGAATATTAGCAACTCTGAGGCTACAGGCTTTATTCATAACAAAAATAATTTTGATCTGCATATTTTTCCTCCTGCTGCTTTTCTTCAGCTACCACCTTCCCTCTCTCTCCCATTCCATCTCTTACTCCTTTCTTCGAGTTTCTTTGTTGCTGAATGTCAGGGTCAACAGTGCCACGGTATGACATGATTAGTGCTCCTGACATTACACCAATGTTCCGAAGAAACCGGTGTGGAGCACAGAAAGAAAAGGAGGTAGGCAGAGGGGGAGGGAGAAGAGGAGACACTCAGCCATTTTAAGAAGTCAAGCGAAATAGACATGGAATAGGGATGGGGAAGAGAAGGAGGGATCAGCCTTCTCAGTCTCTATGAGATTCCCTTTTTTCAATGCACCTAGGTGATTTATAAAAGTTAGGGATAGGGACTATCCTGTGACCTGTGATTTAACTGATGCAGAGGGGGTCACTGGGGAGGAGGGCAGCTTGGTGGCACACTGGACCTGGAGTCAGGAAAAGTCTTCTTCCTGAGTTCAGATCTGGCCTCAGACACTGATTAGTTGTGTGACCCTGAGCAAGTCACTTAACCCTGTGTGCCTCAGTTTACTCATTTGTAAAATGAGCTGGAGAAGGAAATGGCAGACTACTCCATTCTTTGCCAAGAAAGCCTCAAATGCAGTCATTAAGAGTTAGACACAACTAAAATGAATGAACAACCAAATTGAGGAGGAACTCACTCTACCACAATGCAGTTTGGAATCTACTCTTCAACATTTAATCTTGAAGACTAAAGCCCTTGAGAAGTTGAGTGACTTGGCCAGGGTCATGGAGATAGCACCTAAGAGAGGTACTGAACCCACACTGGAGTGTGGGGTGGAGATGGGAGAACCGAAGCCTGGTGTTTCTGTCTTACGTACCTTGAGACCAGCTCTCTTATCCATTATGCCCTTTCTATTTAACCAATTGATACACTTCTCCCTTCCTTACAGGTATAATTCTATTCTATCTGAACAAAGCACCCAACAGCAATAACTGATGACTCTTGAACCCACGATTCAGCAGGTTTGAATGTTTAGGAGGACCACAATCAGTATACTTTTGGAAGATAGCAGCAGTCCATTACAAGTATTGATTTGCAGCACTTTGTCAGCTCTAATGATGTTATCTCATTAAAAGAGATTTATAAATGCCCTACTGTTCTACCAAAAGCATCTGCTTCTGACTCTTTTCTCTTGCTCAACAGCAGGGCTCTCAGCAGCAGCACATTAAAATCAAATTGAAATCCAATGCAAGACTTGCTAAGAGTTGCTTACTAAGATTCCTTTTTAATTGGTTTATTCTGCTCCCCACCCCCTCTTCTGGGAGCAACGGTATGACCACCTCTAGGCAAGAGGGGAGGAAGATGCAGACAGACAGACACAGATAAGGGTTTGGCTGAAGAACACGTCAATAAAAAATCTTATTTTTACACCTGAAAACTTAAGAGAAGAAATCAATCAACACTAGTTGTAGCAGTAAACAGGTTTTTAAAAATGTAGTAGTTTCCATTGATGGAAGAGGGGAAACATGCTTCTGATTGATTTGGAAGAGGTGTAAAACTTAAAAAAAAAAAAAAGGTGGCGATCATTCTTTATCCTGCTCACACCCAGGAACATAATGCCATAGGCAGTGGAATGGTTTTGTTTCAACAGATTTCTTATTAAATAAAAAAGGTAGCAATTTTCCATAATGAATGTTTTATACATTATTCCTTTGTGTATAAGGCCTCGAAAGTACACATTATTAAAGTCTATTAAAGTCTGTATTTAGTAGCATTACTAATGTGCCTTTTGGGAAATTATTACAATGAGGCAGCATCAGTCTTTCACAAAATTCCAATTGTTTAATATTCCTTTCCTGATCTCCAATCCTCATGTCTATTTTTAGCTGTAATCAGACCTCTTCCAGAATGGCATAATCCTATCCTACGGCTGTCACAACAAACTATTTGTGGCGGTGCAATGGAAAAAGTAAAGAGGGAAGCAGATATTGTTCATTTTACTGAACAAATTTTTTCATAACTCATCTCTCCAATTTCCACTGTTCTAATTAACAAGCATTCTGTGATCATTATGATGTGATATGACACTTTACCTGACTGGCTAGACTTCAATAGTGCAATTAGCTGCTTATATTTGTACTTAATTGAGACTAGCCTTTCAAGATATTTCAACCTTCCTTAAATGTGAGGGGTAGTAAAAAGTTAGAAAATTCTCTCTTATTCTCTCTTTCTCCATATATATCCACACACACATATTTTAAAACAGAAGAAGAAACAGTCGCTGATCAAGCAAATCTAAATTTTTTAAATTCATATGTAAATCATGCTTTTTCTCAGGGGGGAAATTATCTTTGGAAAACTATCTGAGGAACAGAATCTGAGGGGTAGTGAGAGGGTGTAGTGGATAGAATACTGGGCCTGGAGTCGGGATAGACTTGAGTTCAAATCTAGTCTCAGACACTTACTAGCTATGTGACCTTTGACAATTCACTTAACCTCTGCTTGCCTCAGTTTCCTCCATTGTGAAATGGGGATAAATACCAGCACCTACCTCACATAGTGCCTGGCACACGGCAGGTGCTATAGAAATGCTAGCTACTATTATTTGTGAATTGCTTTCAACTAACCAAAATAAGCCTCCTTGCTTCTCTATCAATTCGCCTCTAAGAAATCTAAAAAAATTATTGCTTTGTTTCCTTTATTTTCCTTGAAAAAATTACTAATAAGAGGAATGTAAATAAAAATAACTTTGAGGGTTCCATTCAGATGCAGTAAATTGGAAAAAATCACAAAAGACAGAATGTTGGAGAATGTTGTAAAAAGACAAGCACATTAATATATAATTGGTGGAGCTGTGAATTAGTTCAACCTTTCTGGAAAGTAATTGGGAATTATGTTAAAAACATAACTAAAACGTTCATACTCTTTAACACAGAGATCATAACGTTAAGCATTTGTCTCAAGCAAGTCAAAGATAGAAACAAAAATCCCATATACATCAAAAATATTTATAAAAACACTTTTCGTAATAACAAAGAACTAGAAACAAAGATACCTATCAGTTAGAGAATGGCTTAAGGAAACTGCTTTATAGGAATGTAATTTGTATTACTGCACTGTAAAAGTTATGAATATGAAGAAAAAAGAGAAGTGTATGACTTGTATGACCTAATCATGCAAATCAAAGAAAGAAGAACTTGGGAAACATCCTTATCTAGAAAATGATGACATTGGATTCAATAAACTCTAAATCAATAAACCTATACGACCACAACCATATATAAGTGGACAGAATAACAAAAATTGACATGGAATGATAACTAATTTTGATAACCAAGATGAATACAAAAGAGATGGTATGAGAATGCACATTTGTTTTTTTTTCTGGGGGGTGGGGTGGGATATGGGTGTGGAATACCCAATACAATGTTGGATTTGTCTGATGTATTAGTTTTGTTAAACTTTTAATTTTTCATTTTTAAAAATTTTTTAAAAATATTCTCTGACAGGAAAATGGAGATCGGGTATATTGGGAAATGTAGGTGATATTAAAAAAAAGATAAACACAAAAAAATTTAAATCAGTAACCAATGATATCTATGCATTACAGCACAAAGTTCTCTGGGAAAAAGAATGTCCTTTTTTTGTGGTCAAGACCTTTAATTTTCTTGATGTAGGGAATTACGGAAGAGGAAGTTCTCTCTATTAATTCAGATAAACAATTACTCCATAATTTAGAGTCTGAGGGTTGTCTGGGGGCACTAAGAGAGTCACACATTCAGCATGTGTTAGAGGCAGGCTTCAAACCTGGTTTTCCTGATTTGGAGGATGGCTTTCTATTCATGATATCATGCATAGTAAGCAATATGATATTTTTTTTTCATTTTAAAATTAGAACGAGGCTGAAAGTCAATAGTGCAAAAGTTACTTGTGCCTTACTGTGAGATATATCACTCTATTTAAAAAGACCTCCCCCCCCCCGCCAACTCCCATAAGTACTTAGTTGCTCAAATTAATAAACTAGGTGGGAATGAAATCTATCAATCAGATATTTCCTATAGTTTGGACTGAAAAGTTGTAGAGGGTAGACAGGCAGGGAGAATCTTTAATTTTCAACTAAAAATAAACAAATAATATATTAATGAGTTAAGATGGGAAGTCTTTCCTATTTTGTATCTATAAATGATTACACAAACTGGAAGTACACAGGATTTAGAGTTAAAGGGGTTGGATTTAAATCCCAGCTCTGTTACTTACTACGTGGTCTGGCAATCTCTCTGAGTTTTCTAACATGAAAAACAAGTTGAGGTGGGTGGGGAGAGGAAGGAGGGATGGGACACGGGTCCACATGATTACCGAAGCCTCTTCTAGCTCTAGATCTTGTGATCCTACAATCAAGCAAATCAAAATGGCATCTAACAAATATATATTAGTAATTATCTATCCTAAAAAGAAAGGGACCTTAAAAAAAATTCAAGACTACAGACAATTCAAATATGGAACAGAAAAAATGGGAAATGGTGAAAATGATGGTTTTTACTGTGCCTTAGCAACCACCTGCAGCAAAGAAAAAATTCATACTATACAAAAGGGCATAAAATATTCAAGGGATCTCTCTAATTATAGGTTCATAGATCTAGAGCTTGAAGGAAATTTGGAGTCAATCTAGTCCAACCCCTTCATTTACAAATGAGTAAGATAAAGTTTAGAGAGGTCAAGTCACTTGCCTAGTGTCATACAGATTGTATAAAGCAGAGCTTGGATTAGAACCCAGATCTTTTGTCCTCTTTCCACTTTTCCACATTGACTTTCATGTTATAGATTTATTCTATTTATTAGTTTGTTTAAAACTTTTAAGATTATTATACAGTCCACTCAAAAGTTCCATATCCATTTAGACTGTAAAAACACACAAAACTATAGGAGATAAAAAGACCCTTGATTCTATTCTTATCTAAAGCCCTCAAAACAGGAAAGAAGAAAAACAGTGGTAAGAGGTTAATTTCAGGCCAGAAACAGAAACTTAGACTCACAAAAAGTACTCAAAATTATATAATTATGATTTTTTTTCCAAAGGACTTCTTACTGATGGTCACTGGAATCGTAATGTGAAACAGTTGCTGAAAAGGTCAATTTGAAAACAGCAGGCCTTTTCATTGCATGCATACACCAAGTGTCACTTGTGGTCAGTAGCTGCCACCACTATTCCAAGGGCCTATTTGTTGGCTATAGCTATGTATCTTAGACACAAAATTAATTTTAAGAGTCTGACTGAGACAAAACCTTCTGAATGTCTCCTTGTTAAAACAAACAAAACCAACTCCAATACTTTTGGTGTTTGTTTGTTTTTTTTGCTTTTTGGAGGGGCAATTGGGGTTAAGTGACTTGCCCAATGTCACATGGCTATTAAGTGTTAAGTGTCTGAGGTCGGATGTGAACTCAGTTCCTCCTGAGTCCAGAGCCAGTGCTCTATTCATTGTGCCCCATTGCTGTTTCTTTCTAGATCTGATTTTTAACTTATGGTGTTTATTGTGTCACTGAGGACTATTGCAGGTAAGTTCACGTGAGAGCCACAGCTAGCTATGAGACAAGGTCAGTGTCCAGGTGAATGAGCTAAAGACTAACCTCGGGTAAGAGCCTTAGTTTCTAGTCAATAATAGGCCAGAGAAACCTGCCTTTCAAAAAAGCAGGGAACAAGGTCTGTTGCAACACCTCTTGCTGTGAAATTCTGAAGTGTGTGGAGTGCTAGGGTGACACCCACTGAAACGTGTGGCTCTTGACTGAGCTGAAAAGGAAGGCAGTACCTTCAGAATGAAACAGAAGGTTTCTCCTTTTCATTATATTTTACATTTCTTAATCTCATCTTTAATATGATTTCCTTGTGGCAGAGCGGAATGTATTAAAAAGAAAAAGAAATTTCTTCCTAACTCTTCTCAGCAAGTCTATAAATACTACGTATGTATGTGTGTGTACATGTGTATATATGTAAATTTTCTATTACATCTTTTAAAATCATTGCCTCCTTATAAAAAGTAGCCTTACCTTTCAATACTAAGGTACCCACCCACACAGTAGGTACATGGCTAATTCTGTTGCTGGTTGTTGTTTTTTTTTTAATTTGTATTTTTAAACCTGTCTGGGAAGGTAGAAGAGTCTTCCTTCTTTTCCCCTGTAAAACTTTCCTGATTCTTCTAACTTGAAGCACATGACACATCTTGAATTTTGATTCCTCATTCTCCATATGTCATATGCTCAACATAACTCAATTTACATGAAGCTTAGGTGCGACATCTGCCTCATGGCAATAATAATCTTTCAAAAGTCACAAGTTCTTTTTTGCCTGAAGAACTACCTAAAATTAAAAAAAAAGAATGAGGGCAGTTATTCCTTAAAGAGAAAAGAATAAACTGATGGCTAAAGGCAGTTGGCATGTAGGGTATAGATCTCTTCTGTTGACCTTGTTAATAGAAGGACTGCCAAATACAAGACAGACATACTATGGTCTATTTATATCATCTGAGACTATTAGCAGGAGAGTGGAAGAAAGTGAAATAATACTTTTATGTTATTGAATGACAGAATGAAACTTTAATTTTGATTCATTTTAAGGGAATAAAATCAAAGGGCAGTAACATTTCTCAAAATGTTGGGAAGTTTAACCACTTCTCCAATACTCATAAAATGTGTATCTGTTTCTGTAGATAATAGATGATTCACCTCTATATATCTAGTCCCACCTTCTATCCTTACCTCACACCTACTCTTCTAAATATTGGTGCCCATCCCATGAATATCTCAAACTTTAAATATGCCCTAAACTAAATATCACAATTTCCCTGAAAATGCTCTCTTCTGCCATATTTTGGTAAATGTTATTTTTCCTTGTTCCCAGTTTCAAAAACTTGGAGTCACCTTTGATTACTCTTGTTTCCTTGCCTCTCACACCCAATTAGTCTCGAGCTGCGCATCTTTTCTACCTGAATCTCTACTTCCCATTTCCATTGCTACTAGCCTCATTTTTTTTTTTGAGCAATCGGGGTTAAGTAACTTGCTCAAGGTTACACGGCCAGTTATTTCTGGGTGTGGTGCTGAGTATCTGAGCCCAGATTTGATCCCCAGGTCATCCTGACACTGGAGCTGGTGCTCTTACTCGCTGAGCCACCTGGCCGCCCCTATGCTACTAGCCTCATTAAGGATCTTATTGCCATCTTCTTGGCCTACTGTAATTCACCTCTAATCAGATTTTCCATCACTTGTCTTTATCCTGTCCAATCTAACCCACTGTTACTGTCACCTTATTCATTATGGTGTACAAATCTACCATAGAATCTCAAAGTTGGAAGAGACCTCAGAGGTAATCTAGTCTAATCCCTACCCAATGCACAAATTCCATTAACAACATCCCCTACAAGAAGCCATGTCATTCCCCTGCAAAAAAACAGGTAAAAAGGATTACCACAGATCAGGGAGCACTGGTTGTGCTGTTCCCTACACCTAGAATACTTTTTCCTCCTGTTTCTGTCTGTTGAAATCTTATACATGCTCCAACACCCAGCTCAGATGCCACCTCCTCCACTAAGCCTTCCTTAATCCCCCCCTCTCTTACTCCCAGCTATGTATGAGTACTCACTCCATTCTATGATTTCCCATAATACTAGGTCTCTACTTCTTTTATCATACTTCACAATTCTAAATTACAATTATCAATATACATGCATTCTCATGTAAGCCCTGGTGCTTAGGGCAGTGCCTTACACACTGTGCTTGATGGACAAATTAAGTGACTAGTATAAATATAAATGTAAATCATATTATGAATTGCTTTGGCATTTTAGTATTGTTGATAAAACTAATGCACAAGAAAGTCACAGCTGTTTATTTTTCTTCATACAAAGTGACACATTTTTGCAGCAGCACCAAAAACGTGGAATTCTACAGCAGATGATCATTGAAATTTCCTGTGAAAGTTTTGTCTATGAATGATGAAAAATTTTCATTCTCTAACTTGCAACTTGGCCATTCCCTTTGGAACCAATTACAACAGCAGAATAAATAAAGAGGTGATTTTGAGGTCTTCTCCCTCACCGAAACAAAGGGTAGAGCAGGAAAGGCAAAGACTCACTTTGGAAAGATCTAGCTATTTACTTAAATTTTAAGAGGTGCAGGGTAGCTCTGCCAACCTGAATATACAATGAAAGAAAATGTTTTACACACTGATCCTGTTTTCCCAGAACAATGTTTAAGGGATATAAACCCACAATCATTTTCACTATTATAGCGTTTTAAGTTCTTTGAGAAACATAGCTTCCTTTCTGTCTTTTTATCCTTTGGACACTTATCCAAAGTAGAGAATTAATAAATGCTGGTTGACTTAGTTTGTAGATAGCATTTTTTTTTTTTGGAGCAAGTAAAAGAGAAATCAAGCTACCTGATTTTATCACTAGGTAAGGAAGGTGAAAGAAAAACCTGAAAGAGGAGGTTGTTAGTAATTGGTTATCTGGAGATATTATTGCTACTAGTAGTTCTTTATAAAATACTTTCTTTATGATAACCCTATGACAAAGATGGTGCAAGTATTATCATATCCATTTTATAGATGAGAAAATGAAGGCCCAGAGAAATGAGTTGACAGGCTAATAAGTATTGGAATTAGGACTCAAATGTAGGCATTCTTACTCCAATTCTGTTATTCTGTGATTGTACTACACTTTTCACCTGAAAAGGTGAACTGCTTTGATTGCATTAAAAATAGGGTTCTAAATACTGGAAAAAGTTCTGGGAAGAAGGATATTTTTCTTTTTAATTTATTGCTTTTAGTTTACAACATTCAGTTCCATAATCCCTTGAGTTTCAAATTTTCTCCCCCTTTCTCTTCTCTCCTCTCAAAGAGGGATTTTTAAAAAATAGATTCTGAACAAGGCAGACTCAATGTCATTTCCCTGTAATAGGAAAGAATCTCCTTATGACTTAGCTCTCAAGAATATTCACTTTTACTGGGGTGAGGGTGGGGGTAGGGACAGGGAATGGTTTTGGATTCAACTGGGTGGAAAACCTGTTCTCAAACTCAAGGTAGCACGTGCCATGTTAAACAGCTTCAAGTGAAAATTCAACTGTTAAGTAATTAAGTGTAAAGTTTGAGAGTAACAGTATTCTTCTAAAGATATGTTTTCTAAAAAATGTAGTAGTAATGTGCTAGGATTGTTTTCTTGATGTTATATGCTGAATAAGCCAAAATATCTCATCACTCTAAGCTCACACTGCATTCCCAGGGAAAATCTCATCTTTTTTTTTTAATGGCCTACAACTTAGCTGTAACATTTGCTTAAAAATACAAAGCATCACACTTCTTTTCTTTCCTATATCACAAGATACATATGTATGTAATAAGCCAAACCTGGAAATATATTCATTTTCCTTACATAATAAGGACACTGTATGCTCAGAATTGACAATATTGAAATTGACATGTTCCAAGTACATGATACTCACACAACACACACACACACACACACACCAAAACCTTTTGTTATTTAGGCCATTATCCAAACATCTTAAGAATATGATATTAATACGAATTAATCGTAAGGTTTAAAAAGAGCTTTTATGACAACAATCCTGAGGATGTTACCATATTAGGATTTCCCCATTTTACAGACGAGGAAAGTAAAACTCTGAAAGGGTTAATAATCTGCCCCAGAGCCACAAAGCTAGTATTCAAGGTAGAACTTTAATCCAGGTGTTTTCACTCTAAGTTCCCTGATCTCCTACAACATGTTGGTAAACTGGTTAACATGCAAATTCATTATGACAACATTGACAAAGAAAGGCGGGAAATTACATTTTCTGGATTCTCAATTATTAATTTTTCCCATACATCCCCTCCCCAGCTGCCCTACAAAAAGCTATAAGAAGAGAAACAAGAATTTGTAATTTTGTGAGTAATGCCATCTTACTTTTGTTGCCTCTACCAAAACCAGCTGGCTACCTGTATAGCTGAATACAGTCAAAGCCAGCCAAATATAACACTCAGAAAAGCAGTCAGGGTTTCCCAATTCAGCTATAATGAATTCTGCCTTACTCTGTATTTGTAAAAGATAGCTTTTAAGTTCTGTGAAAACCATAGGACCAAATCTCATTGTAACAACTTTTTCATTAAAAATTTCTATAGTAGCACCCAAAGCCTAGTTTTTTTTTTTCTTATAGCAGGCTGTCTCTTTATTCTAGCTAAGCCCCTTTCTCCTTCATGGTGCTCCCTCCCCTCTCTTAGATTCTGCTAGGACCTTCCCTTCCAGAAATTTTCATCTCATAAGCAACCTCACTGATGGGAACCACCTTGACTCTGGCATGGGGAAAAAACTAAACAGATACAAACTCAAGTATCTCACACAGAACCGGCGTGGTAACTGAAAGCCTATTTATTTGCTTGGACAGGTGGGGGCCTTTTGACCATTGCACCCAAGATGTGGACTCCCTAGAGATGTACTGCAGCCCTACTAAAGTTTTCATTGTCTCTTGAGTAACCGTGATTCCTCATGATTCCTTGCCCCACTCCCCTTATTCTTTTCCTCATGTCTCTCTGGGTGTCTAAAGTTTCTTTTGCATGAGGTAAAACAAGCTTATTAAAAGCAAGGCTTATTGCATTTAGCATCACTGGATAGTTTGTTTCTTTAGTGGAAATCTCCAACTCCTAAAAAATCAGTTGTAAGACTGGAGATTTATTCAGATTACAACAGTGGAAGTTGAGCTGGTATGGATAGGGAAACAGTTATTCTGGTTATATTATGCATATTTATGGTAAATCTACAAATGTTCCCAACTTTTTATTAATAAACCTTTTTTTTTAAATCAAGGGATACCACTTATAATTAAATCATATAGCTACTTTATATTCTGGCTGACATACTTCTAATTATGGAATATGGAATATAGGATGTCTTTACTGCTATTTTGTTTATTGTGTCCATGTGTACATGTGCACACCAGGTGCAGATATGTCAAAGATTTTTTCCAATATTGTGACCTAAGGCATCTTCAGAACAGTTTCAAAAATCTCCTCTCAGTTTCTGCTCCCTGCCAACAAAAGCCATAAAAGATTCCAGCCTACAAAAGACATCACTTTTTGCTAGAAAAAAAAAAAGACACCCACTCTGCCACTCAGCTTTCTGGGATACAGAAGTACACCCACCTAGACTCCTTGATAACATTTATGAGGAGTCTGGTTTCCAGCTGTTTGTCAACAGAGAATCCCTGACATCAGTCTGAGTTGCTCTGGAGCTACTCAGAGGAAGCTGACACACTGAACTGAGTGTTCAGGATTCTTCCCAAGCGCTCCCTTTGCTTTTCAGTACACAAATCTCTTAAGCAATAAAGGACAAGATTTGTAATGGAGGGCTCCTGCCAAGACCCTCTGGGGAACTGGCTGCCAAGCTTCTGGTATTTCAACAGGGAGTTTAGAAGAGGCTGTTTAGAGTTAAAAGTCTTGAAGCTAGAGAAAGAATTCAGCATCAAAGTTCCTCCAAGAACAGACACCAGCACTTACTCTTTCCACCTAATTCGGATAGGACTGGACTAGTAAAGGAAAAAAAAAACCTTCCTAAGAAACTTCGGTCAAGAAAAAGGCAACGTAATAACTCATCATACAGTGCTATGGTTTCAGTGTCTCTTTCACCTTTTCAAAAGCATTCAAGCAAAAAACATATGGCTTTCCTGGCACTCCACAAGACTGAGCAAATAAGATTGAGAAATCACAAGGGGCATCTGAAAATGACCCTTTCATGGTTAACAAAAAATTTCAGAGGTAGTGTCCTAGTTAAATTAGGATGTAAATTCCTTGGCCACAGGGGCTATTTTATTTGTGCATCTATAAGAGTGCCAGTAGGCAATAGGTGCTTAATAAATCCTTCCTGATTATTGAATTTCAATTATTGAAATTAAAATATTTCAATTATTGAAAGTAGGCCCCTGGGGTCTCAGGGTCTTACTGATGACTCACTAAATCTTAAGGGTCAGTCATGGTGAAATGACTTAACTGTCCATCCCCAATAGAGAGCCACTGTATCTAGGGGAGTGAAGTACCCTAATTAGGAAGACTTTTGGAAATGCCATTACATTGACATAAAAATCTCCTGCTATCAATATGCTGCCTCTTATGAGGCACCACCTTTCCCAAGTACATATAGTACATCTATGATTTGTCAATGGTTCCTGCCAAGGTATCCATTCAGATAGGCTGGTCTGCCTGGTTATGCCCTAACATAAGGACTGTTGACCAGTAAATAGAAATCAAAGAACATTCTTCTCACCCAAAGATCTCTAATAACAAGATTTTCACACCCTGGAAAATCATTTCTGCCTTAGGAAGATCAAAGCAGCACAAGTAAATGAAGTCATATGTACTGAGTGCAAAAGGCACCTCTTACCTTGTACATGCTGCATGGACTGGATCAAGGGGTCAGACATGTCACAGGGTGTGGCAGCTCTTGATCATTCTTTTCCTCTCCGGAATCCTCACTTTCTGAATCGGAGACCTCCACTGAGGGCCAAAAAAGAACACAATAACACAACATTCAGTGAGGACTTCATGGTTAATAAAAATTCTTATTACTGACATTTACATTGAGCTTTGAGGTTTGCAAAGGGCTTCACAAACATTAGCTCATTTGAGCATCACAAAAACCTAGTGAAGTAGGTAGAGATCGGGTCAAACTCCAAAGTGCTGAGGCTATAAAATAAGGTGGTGTAAGTGGGCAGAGACTTAGTCAGCATCTATTCATAAAGACTATAAGCCTATATCAAAAACAAAACAAAACAAAAACCTCAGTAAAAGCAACTGAATCTAAGTCTTTGGACTTAGAACAAGAAAACACCTTACAAAGCAACTGGTCTAACCTTCTTCATACATAGAAGCTAAGATGCTAATGAATTTCAAGGTTTTAAATTTGAACTATGAAATTTAAACTAACTTAGAACACATTTACAAAGCTTATCCACATATACTGCATGAATGTCAGAATTTTATACAGACTCATTTTTACATAGGACAACAATACTTCATTATTCAAAAAAACATTCATTCAACAAACTTTTATTAAGCCACTGGAGAATTAATCCATAGTCCCTATCTTCATACAAAAGAATAATAAGACAAGAACAAGAAAGATACATTCGTTGGATAACATTATCCATATCCAATGACTCCATTACTCCTCACTACACATACCCTTTGCACTAAACTGATTTGTGTATTTTTATACATTGCTCTCTTAGAAGTCTCTGTTTTTTCCCCTACAAAAGTTGGTCCTGAATTTCCAATCAGACTGACCTTAACTGATTGTTTATTTCATATCACCTTGAGGGACTTTGCACACAGTGAGGAAAATAAACACAATGCTGGTGACTGCTGCAGCCTGCCTTTCTGAGAAAAGCCCCAAAAGGAAGTTCTTATAAAGATCATAAAGAAACTACTGGCTGGTTACCATTACCCAGCATCCTCCATCCTGCTCTCATCTCAACCACAGCAACAAAGTAATTTATAATGAAGTCAGTATTCCCAGGGCTTTCAATCAACAAACATTTATTAAGTACCTACTATGTGCTGGGTACTATGCTAAGAGCTGGGGATACAAAGAGTCAAAATATTGTCCTTGCTTTTGATCCTTAGGGTAACATCTCTTTAACGTCATTTCTGCTAATAAAAATCATGTCACTTCTGATGCTCAGCCATTCAATATTTCTGTTAAGGGCTGAGCTGTCTGGGAGGATGTTGCCCCTGCTAGCACTCCTGTACCTCTCTCTGCCTGTTGGTACCAGTTGGTCAGAAGTTGCTGCTGGTGGTGATGAGGAAGATGGGCATCTTCTCTGTAATTATTTCTCCCCTAAATGATGGGTGTGTGGCTGGGCTAGAAGCAGGTCTGGGGATATATTATGGAGCACTGCTATTCCCAAGATTCTTGAGTTCAGAGTTCTAGGATCAGCCTATCATGGTTTAAGGGGAGATGGTAGTCAAGGTAGTGGTGATTTCACTTGCCAAGCATAAACTTCCTGTTTTTTCCCTAGGGTGCCTCTTCGATCTCTCTCTGAGCCTCTCTCTCTCTCTGAGCCTCTCTCTCTCTCTCTCTCTCTCTCTCTCTCTCTCTCTCTCTCTCTCTCTCTCTCTCTCTCTCTCTCTGCCTCTCTGTCTCTGTCTCTGTCTCTGTCTCTCTCTCTCTCTCTCTCTGTCTCTCTCTCTCTCACACACACACATACACACGACTTACATTTAATGTTACAAGGCAATAAGTTCCAGTATAAAAAGTAGTAAATCATGGCATAACCACAAAATGGGTTTAGAAGTAAACAAACAATAAATAATTCCAGTGCTTCCCATTTCTCAGGGTGTGTTTTCCTATCCGTTTCCCCTGAAATTTGGGCAGAGAGAGAAGGAAGAGTGCTCGCTGTTTTTTTTTTTCCCATTCTCCCCCCTCACTCTCTGAGATAAGTCAGAAGCATATAGCTGCTGATCTTCAAAGACTCCTATAAAATTGGTCATCCCAAAGGGCACGGCCCTAAAAGACAGAATTGATTAAATTTAACAAACATTTATTAACCACCTACTGTGTCTGGCATTGTGTGAGGTGCTTGATTGGCCTCTGTATGACACAGACTTCCTCTAACTAGAACCTCTGCTCTAATAATGTTCAGGGCTATATCCTGACTTTGACATTATGCCACCAAAAATGTATTTAAAAAGTAATAGAACATCAGAACTTAGGAAGTCACAGATATCATCTTATCCAATCCCCTCATCTGTCAATTAAAGATCGCATCTGTGAATGACACAATACTAGGAGGAACAACGAATATAGCAGATGACAGAAGCAGGATCCAGAAGGTTAGAACAGTGAACTGAAACTAACCAAATGGATAAATGCAAAGTCCTGTACTTGGGTCCAAAGGATCAACTGCCAAAGTACAAAATGGCATAGACCTGGATAGAAAGTTCATATGAAGAAGATATAGGGATTTTGGTGGAATCTGAGCTCAGTCAGTCAATAGTGTGATGTGAAACCAAGACAGCAAATTAGATTCAATTCAACAAACATTTAATAAGTACTGCGATACACATAGCACTATTTTGGATATTGGGGATATAAAGACGGAGGAAAAATTATCCACAGCTCCTACCATCAGCGAGCTTATATTCTACAAAGGGATATAACATGTATACAGATAATTGAAAGATACACACACACACACACACACACACACACGCACAGAGAGATACATACATATATACAAAATAATACAAGTGATTTCAAGAGATATAAAGTACTCTTGATTTTTGATACTTTTATGAAGATGTATTCTAATTGGAGATTTGAATATCTCTTCAGTGATGCAAATTACATCAACACATTTTTATGCTGTGCTAGCCTTGTCCTCATCCTCCCATAACTTTTTCACGCCCCCCCACTGGGTGATCCCCAGTGATAGGGAGGCCCTCTTCTCCATCTGTTACATGGACTACTCATCTCTGTTACCTCAAGTTGGCTACATGAGTGGCTTTTGTCCTAGTGGACACTAATAGAAGTAGAATGTGTAGCATAGCAGGGGGCAGGGGGACCATTACTCAAGTTGCCTAGGCACTTTGATCAAGATATTATCAAATTCAACAATTCAACAGAACAAACATTTATCAAGTACCTACAAATGGATAGGATCCAGGGCTAGGTTCTGGTGGTTACAGAAATGAAAAAGGACTTGACTTCTATCCTCAAGGAGCTTATAATCGAATTGGAGGCTATGAAATGTACAGAAATAAGTAATATAAGAACAATGCATTAGGAGCAGTGGAAGAGACTTAGGAAAGACCTATAGGAAAATTTCAGTAAAGCAAAACAATTTAAAAATGTCCAGGGTGGGGAGGCTAGGTGGCACAGTGAATAAAGCATTGGCCCTGGAGTTAGGAGGACCTGAGTTCAAATCAGGCCTCAGACACTTAATATAACAGTTACTAGCCATGTGACCTTGGGCAAGTCACTTAACCCCAATTGCCCTGCCCTCCAAAAAGCAAAAAAATAAAAATAAAAACAAAGTAAAGCATTTGAAAAATATATCTAGGGTGCTGGAAGTAAAAGTCCCATCTTCTGCCTTCTGTCAGACCTCATATGGAGTACTGCATCCAGGTCTAGGCATGATATTTTAGAAGGAATACCGACAAGCTGGAATGTGCCCTGAGGAGAGCAGGGTAGTGAGGAAATGTGAAGCTGTGTCATACCAGTACTAGCTGAAGAAATGGGAGAAGGGAATACATGACTTAGGAGGAAAATGATAGCAGTCTTCAAATGTTTTGAAGGGCTGTCATAGGGAGAGAGATCAGACCTGTTCTGTTAATCCCTGAGGTCAGAACTAAGACTAATAGGGAAGTCATAAAGAAACAAATTCTGACTTAACACAGGGATAGGATTGTCTAATATTAAAACTGGCCCAAAATGGAATGAGTTGCCTGAGAAGGTAGTGAGTTCTCCATCAGAGAGGTCCCTGAGTAGAGGCTAGGTGACCATATTTTGGGGATGTTTAAAATGAAGTTCATAATTTGTCAAATCTAAGGACCTTTTTCAATCCTTATCCTTCTTGACTGCAGCTGTTGACACTGTTGATCCCCCTCTTCTCCTTGAGACTCTCTTCTCTCTAGATTTTTGTGACACTATTCTCTCCTGGTTCTCCTTCTAGCTATCTGACCATTTCTTCTTAGTTAGTCTCCTTTGCTAGGTCTTCATCCAGGTCATTATTGCTCACATGTATAAAATGTTCTTCCTCTTCATCTTCTACCTCCTGGACTCCCTGGCTTCCTCCTATCTTGTACAGAAAATCTTTCCCAATTCCTCTCAATTTTCATACCTTCCCTCTGTTGATTACTTCTAATTTACATTTCATATTATCTCCTCCATTAGACTGTGAGCTCCTTAAGGGAAGGGACTGTCTTTTACCTTAAGTATCCTCAGCATTGAGCATAGCACCCAGAACATATTAGGTGCTTAATAAATGTTTATTGATATTGTTTGACACACAGTAAATGTTTAATAAATGTTTACTGATCAGTTGACTGATTTGGAAAGGAATTCAGTTACATGACTTCTGGAGTTCCCTCCAATACTACAGTTCTGTGATCCAATGAAATTGAGGTCAAGAAAAATTAAGTTGTCTTGCTCAAAGTGTCAAAGCTAGCTTGATTAAAATAAAAAAATTCAAACTGTCCTAAACTAGAATACAAATCTACAATCAATCAACTTATGTTTCATTGACAGCCAGGAACTTCTCTCCACAAGTACTGTTTAAGTCATTTGAGAATTAATATTTGGAAATAATTATGAACCGTTGTAAATGTTAACCGATAAACACAATAGCACTGTATTTGTTCTCCCTTTCACAACCAAACTGTTAGAGAGGTTGGCTTTTCATCCTTTTTCATACTGGGAAAAGTATGACTATTTTACAGTCAAATCCACATAGGCAGTAATTTTACATTATTCTTTGGAGTGTCCTTTAATTCTGATTCTTTGGAGATGTTACTACTCCATGATTTCCAGCACACATCACTGGAAGAATTTCAATGTTAAAAAGCTAGGCTTCTGTTTCAAGGAGGCATACTTGGACTCCTTGTACTGTCAGTAAAAGATCTGCAGTCTCCAAAAAGCAACCCCATCCCTCTTTTCCTCCTATTCAATTCTGCGTACCATATATATGTATGTGTGTGTGTATAGATATAGCTAAACATACACACACACACACACTCACTCTTATCATCAGCTCTTATCACATCCATCCAATGGCAGAATAAAAGTATGGACAACAGATATTCTTCCTCCACTTGTTTCCCAGACTCCCACCTCCACCACCTTCCACCCAAATTAACTGTTAGGCCAAACTCTTGAGCAACTAGACCTTGTATAAGAGGTTCTGTCATTCTGGGGCTTGATGCAATCAGCATAATGCCATCCACAAACAGGAACCTATACAGGGCCTTACCATCTATAGAGAATGTCTCTCCCTTTTAGATTCTACACTGGAATCCTCCAGGGCAACGACAAATACCTTTAGTGAACATATATCAACCTATTTTATGCCTTTCTTGCTATTTATAATTGAACAAAGTCATGGGTTATTGAATTTTTCAAGGAATCTTGTATGATGTTAACATCAGAAAAGGAATCTTGGATGATGTTATCACAAAAGGATTCTCATATAATATTTAATATTCATTGGAGATACCTTGTTGGAGGAGAGCTTTTAACATTTTGCTCTATGGAATCACAATAGCCAACAGACAAAAAGCACAGTAAGATGTCTTGTAGTCTTTGTACCTCTTAGTCAACTGTGTGATTGTAAAGATGTGGCATGCTGTAGAATATTGTTTGCAAAAGACTGCTTGCTCCATTCTCATATTTTCATCAAGGATGCCCTTCATATATGTGTAGATTATAATCATAAATATTTTATGCAAGTGACAAAATAAGCTTCTGACTACTATACACACACATAGCAGCAGCAGCAGCATTATCATCATCATCATCATCCTGATCCAGGTAAAGAAAGGTAACTAGATTATCAAACACAGGATCTAGGCCCTTTGCCTTTCTCAGGAGGAAAAATATTTTACAGGATCATAAGGTTCTTTTGTTGTTGTTGTTGTTGAGTCATTTCTTTCAGTCAAATCTGAATTTCCTGATCCCATTAGGAGTTTTCTTGGCAAAGATACTGGAGTGGTTTTCCATTTCCTTCTCCAGTTCATCTGACAGATGAGGAAACTTGAGGTAAACAGAGGTAAGTGACTTGCCCAGAGTCACACAGCTAGTAAGTGTCTGAGACTGGATTTGAACTCAAGACTTCCAGACTCCAGACCCAGTACTCTATCCCCTGCACCACCTAGCTGCCCTCAAAGAGTTCCATCAACAACTAATGATCATATTTAAAGAGGCATAAAGTTAAAACTCTTAAATCACAATTTATAGAAGCCAGGTGCAAGGTGTTATATCGTGCTTACTTTGAACAAATGTGTGTGTGGGGGTGGGGGTGTTAACAGCTCAAAGCTCTAGGAATTTATATACAAATTAACATTTGATTCCCATTTAACCAATTTTGATTGAGAAAAAAAAGCTCCTCTCCTTTTCTTCTGAGACAAAGACTTACTAAATCATGCTCAATTTACCCTTGTTCCTACAATTTTATAATGAAATATCAATTCAATTTCAATCTAATAAACATGTGGCATTTCTAAAGATCACTACAGTTCTCCAAACAATTTTCGTTTCCTTCCTCCTTGCCCGATTTTGAGGAGATGGTCAAGCAATCACATTTCCTGTGACCTGGGCAGAAAACTGAATAAAACATTAGGGGTAAACTAGTAGGTCATCCATTGACATGAGAACAATGACACCAAGGATACACCAGGCACAATTTTCCTTCAAGAGAGGCTAAGAGGACTGTGAAAAGTTCAGGACAAAGTTGGTCATTCACATACTTTGTAAAATCATTCTAGAATAAACTATATAGTGAGAACTATCATCTCAACTGAAGTGGGCTTGTTTGTTTTTGAGAACAGAAACTTGTATGCTTAGTGGACTAATATTAAACCCCATGCCTAGTTCTCTGGGAGCAGAAAAATGTGCTTCTTTAGGTCCCCAGAATAAAGTAATACTTGGCACGGCAAACCTCTAGTGAAAACAGTACCAGAAGTTTTACTATTAATCTCTGCTTTCTTAGGACTTGAATTCCTATTCCATCTTCTCTAGGATTCCATACGTGGATGTCCCCTATCTTTTAACTTCAAATGAGAACTAAGAGAATCCTGAACACGGTCTTATCCTCTTTGCAATGAATAGCATATTGTTGATAATTACATAGTAAGTGCTCTCTATAACAAAACAAGGGAGTGCTCATAAGAGAAATTTAGATAGAGAGCTCAATGGTTGTCTGGGCTTGATAAATCTGTCCTGTGACAGAAAAGCACAGACCAATAAGTATATCTATCAAAATTATCAGGAAACCAAGTCTCTGACTTGAACTTCAAACCTAATTCATATTTCTAGTTTTGAAGGAATGAAACTGCCTTGATCAGAACTTTCTTCATATGTCTAGATAGGGAAAAAAAAAAAAGCATGGGGGAGGGGAGAAGTATAGATTTTGAAGAAAAGCAGAGATGGCAAGAACCAGTTTTACTAATGCCAGCCAAAGAAATACCCATGGATCACACAACTCTGGTTTGTTAGAAAGTCACTGCACTCCCGGATGGCAGACTAGGCAGCAGCCAAAGAAAACCTTTCAAATGGCCTACATGGAGGCCTTGTCCCTGGTGGATTCCCTGATCTCATTATAGCAGCCCATGCTAGTCCTCACAAAACAAACAGAGGAAATTTATGCCTGCCGTAATGTTGCGGAAGACTCCACATTCCTTATTAATGAGAGTTCCAGTCTTCTACAATGGTGGTCACTGGCATGGGATAACTTTCTCCTTTGTCGATGGAAATAACTACATCCCCTCTTCCAGGGCCTGGATGTGAATGGCCATGACCCTGGGGAGATGCACGGGGCTCACAGCCTAGACTTTATGCCCTGGTCCCCTTGACGAAATGTTGCTATTCTGCTTATATCAACATCCCCCAGCCTCAAACTGTAGAGCCATTTCCTCTTTGGAAGCTCTGGGAAAGTATTTAGGCCTGGATTTGAAGGGTTCCACCTGTTAGGATTTGAATTCCATGACACAGATTCCTCTGTGTAACAAAAACTCAAAATACTCTAGTGGGAAAAACTTCTTCAAGCACCCTTGTCTGATTAGCTCAGCTCAGAAAGCTTTCCCAAGAACTCCCAGCCTGGGATTCTGCTTTGAAGAAGTGGCAAGAAAGAAAATGCTGCTTTGTCCCTTTTGGTATGAGGTCAGAAATAACACATTGCTCAGTCCACCCAGCGCACAGAGAGAGAACTCTAAAGTCAAATGTAGGATGTAGATGGAAAATTCAAGGAAAAGGGTAAGGTTAACAATGATGACTATGTTGCTATCATTGAGGATTTGCCAAAAAGGGCACAAATCACAATCACAAGAATGAACCAGTCTGCCTTACCTTCAGTAAAATGGATGAAAAAAAAAGACATTTTGTCATAAAATGTAAGACTTTGGGCTGGTATGAGTGAACATCGTAAAAACGGTATATATTTCTGTTTAAGGCTATAGAGACAAAGAGATATATTAATTTTATGTTATAGTGCTAATTCTATTGATAACTCACTATGCTGATTCCAAATAAAGGGGCTATATGGTTGAAATGTGCACAATTTAATGCTAAAAGTATGAATGTGGTATACCCCAATCTAAGTAATTTATGTGATTAGCCAAGTTTTAGGTGTGAAAGGGTTATCCAGATATGTTCAAAAAGAAAAAAAAATCCATTTTCAGTTTGAAATTCTGACGTCTTTTAAAGAATTCTCTTATGAGGAAAAAATCAGGAAACTAAGGGCATGAAATGGGAAATAATGATTCAAAAGACAAGATAACTGCAGCAATACTGGCCTCCATACCAAGGTGAAAGGAAAAAGTGGTTATAGAAAAATATTGCTACATAAATATAGATAAGTAAATACAGAAACATGTCATAATAAATCATTGTGAAAGTTTTTTTTCTATTTCCATTTTCCTCCTGTTCCAATATGCTTTTCCCTCCCCTTAGCAAGGCACACTTTCATTCATATTTCATTTAGTTTTGGCCATCAAATACACTTTTAAATATCCCAAGTCAATTTTTCCCTAGGACTCAAAAATAATTGTTTGAAAGCCACCACTCTTGACTTTTGCCAGATCATCTCTGTGAGTCATAGGAGATTTTAATCTCATAGGAGATTAAAAAAAAAAAAAGATGAAAAAATGTGTACCTCCTAAAGAAACTCTTGGATGAGCTGTATAATTTTTTAATGTGGTATGATTTGGCATGTATAGGGTATGCGACAATGGACAAAACTGAGTCACTGCATTTTTAATCCTGTCTTAATTAAGGTGTAAAATTCATTGGACTTTAAATACCTCAAAAGTCTAAGCTCCTGAATATTACAACAGAGAAGAATTATTGGGGGGAGGGGAGGAAGCTCTAAGATTCTTCCTCAATTCCTCTTAAAATTAGCATCACTCTAAAGTCCTGGCTTTACCTACCACAATGAAGGCCGACCTCATAGTGATTCTTTCCCATACTGCTCCCTCCTCTTCTCCCGCTGCCCCCATACTCATTCTCCTTTGCTCCCCTTTGGTATTGCCCCTTCTAAATGATATCTGGGAACTATTAAACAACAACAACATTCCCATCTCTCCCCTCTTCCCCCATCCCTGACTGTCTCAGTCATGTTGGCGTCAAGACAAAGCAAACTCATACTACATCACAGAGCAAACTAATTTTCTAAACACAGTCCTGTGGGTAGTTTACCGCTACTGGAAGCCAATGCTGTCAACAGGGCAGTCTTTGTTTTGCACAGGCCTTGTTTTTCCTCCCCCCTCACAGTTCCCTCCCCTTTCCCCTTTTCAGTCCAGGCAATCTGTTTTAAGTGACTCTCTATGCTGGCTCCACCCCACTCTGTAAACTAGACATTACCTTATACAAAAAACGAATCTACTGCATTCCTCTGTCTAGCTGCCTGAGAGCAGAATTCCTACACTCACCACCCTAAGCAACAGCAGCTTTAGCGCCCGAGAGTGCGCACACATATACATGCATACATACACACACACACACACATATACTCCCTTCCTTTCCCCTCCTCTTTCCTCTACCCCTCCCCACTTTTCTTTCTTTCTTTTTTTTTTAAATTTCCACTGCCTCACTGTGTTTTTGTGTAAATGATCTCACATGACTCAACAAATCCATCTGCCTAGAGCAGGCCAAGTTTGGAGGCCTCCCAGGAGGGAGGAGAAGAATTGCTTTGTGGAAAGGACCTGGAGCTTTGCCCTTTCTCTGGCTCAAATTACCCGCCTGTCAGGCCTGACGGATTTGGCTAAAAATAAAAGGAAGCAGGCCGTGAAAAGCAGATGAATGAGCTCAGCAGTTCCTTAGATAACATGGGCCTGGTGTTGCCCAAAGCTCCCAAAACATACACTTCCAATGCTGGGCATGAAAGGACAGTGGGTGTCCCTGTCCAGGTGAACTCGATTGTTTAAATAAACTGTTTTTGGTTGGGAAAAGCCTTGGTGTTTGAGATGATATCTAAGTGCGTATTCACACACATATACTGCTATCTGAAAAGAGTTACAAGTTCATTAAAGTGTGGGGAGGGGGCTTCGCTTATTTTTTAAAATGAGATTTATATTGTTTTCCTTGCAAATTTACCCTATTCACCCCATCTCAGCAATCCTATCTGCCCCCCCATAGACATTTTCAACCCATACATGATGTCAACCCCCCCCCCCTTCAGTGCCAGCAAAGTGCTAAAAGTCGTTTGTTGTAAGTGTCTGCCCAGCGCCCGCAGTGGGTATTAAGCACTTAGGTTGGCAATGTAATGACACACTGTAACAATCTGTAATATGAAGCAGTCAGCAGAGCTCTGGCTCTGAAAGCCTTTCTCCTAACCATTAACCATATGTTTGGCTCCTCGGCTTTCTGAGCGGGTGTTCCAGCTTACCATCTGGTTCCTATCCACACAAGCAACTGTACAGCAGAGCACTTCTCTCTGGAGTTACATGTTTCTTTTCTCTCTCTCTTCCTTTCCCCTTCCTCTCGCCCTCCTCCCCTTCTTCCCCCTCCCCCCCCCCCCCCGCCCCTCCTCTCTGAGCTCAATGGTTCCCCTAAAGAATTCTCATCATTCACCACTTTCAAAGAGAACTTTTACCTCTACTACAATGCTTGGGAATGTACATGCACAGTAAACAATGCAGGAAGCTGTTCATCATGGGCAGAAAGCTGCACAACAAGGTCTCATCCCTTCATTTGTCGGCAAAAAACATATACGCACACACCGATCAAAAGTGGCCAGGCTGACACTTGATACAGGCACGTTAAAAATAGGGACATTCTTGACCGTAGTGCCCTTCACACTCACTTCATGTTCTGGGAATTTAAGTTTTAAAGCACAGACACACACACACACACACACACACACACAGACACACACACCCTGCAGCCTGCATTACGTCACTTTCACACTAGATGATATTCTGACTTCAAATAATCAAGTTAACAGGATTCAGCAAATATTTCTCTCCTCAAGAATTCGATTACAAGCACTTCCCCCCACCCCAGGTCCCCCCATCGAGGGGAAGTGGGGCAATACAGATCAGCAAGGGAAAGTGTCAACACTTAAGACGTGCATTTTTAATGTCGTATATAGCTTGATGCAATGTACACAAGCACACCAACACCTAAAATACACCACACGAGGTCTTGGAATTCTCTTACAGCATTTTCAATTACCTCTAAGTTTAAAGTAGTAATTAATAGCAGTTGACATTTATAAAGCACTTTCAGATTTGCAAAGCTCTTTACAGACATGATTTCATTTGATATTTTATACTATTACATATTTTCTTAAACATGTGAAGACACCTACCGAAAAAAAAAAGAAATTAATTCCCTTTTCTCAAGAATGACGCAGACAAGAAAGATGTCTTCGTTATTGGTTCATTTTGCTAGAATTAGGAAACTGAGTAAATTCTTTTCTGAATCTTAAAAATATATAGAAGCATCTCTTGTTCTCTCCTCTTTATCTCTCCCTCTATCACAAACACACACACATGCTCTCATGTGCACACACATCCCACCACCACCTTAAGAAAAAAATATTAAACTGTGATTAACCAAAATGTCGAGATTTTATCAACTCTGCCTAGCTAGTTTGGATCTGTCAGGGAGTATTTTTAATTCCAGGAAACAAGAATGTAGGGAAGCCCACATTCTCATGTAAGCTTTTAAAACATACTATCTACATCTATTCCCATTTCTATGATTTAGAATTGTTAAGTTTCTACCATTATGACTACAGAAATGTTGGTGTGTGTAGGAGGTTTTACAGAATGACAGAAAAATGATTTTTTGCCTTCAGAAAACTGATAGAACTGTCCACAGAAAATTCTGGTTTGATGAAATTCCACTTGTGTCTATGAAACCATTGTGTGAACCCAAGCTTGTATTGTTTTGTACCCAAGTACTGTGTAATACAAGAAAAAAGAGAGAAATTACCAATTTGAAACTACTTGGAATTTTTCTGCCCAGTTCTTTAGACATTTGAGCACTGAGAAAGCTCCCTGGTATACAGTTCAAAAGAAGAAATGGACTAAGGTTCATAAAAGTTACAGCCAGGGTTTATGAAAATATAACCAATAAGCATTTCTCTGGTTGATGTGTTTAAAAAAAATAGTGTATATATCAATCTCTATTTCAAGGTATTATTACTGTTGTAAGCAAACATTTGAATTTGATTCAGAAGGTAGTGAGGGAAGGCCCATCCACCGAGTATGAAGACCTGTGCTCAAAATGCTAGCACTGAAGCTGTGTGACTGGGCAAATCATCCCACTTCTGTGTCTCAGTTTCTTCCTCTATTAAAATGAAAGGTTATACTAGATTATCTCTAAGGCTCTTTCAAGTCCTAAATCACATGATCCTACACTATTTCAACACAGGTGGATATGTGGACAAAGTCCACTCCTGGCACAGGAAACAGGGTCTACCTTTGCATGGCACAGAGGTGGGCAAGGGCCAGAGGAGCCCTGGGACCACTGGAAGTCAGTCTGGTGTGGTAGGAATGTAGAGTGTATAAAGTGTATAAAGAGTTGCAGTGTGAAATAAGGCTGGAAAAGTGGGCTGGAAGAAGACTGTGGAGGGCCAAGGAGGCCAGGAGTGGGAGCCTCCTACTATTTATAAATAATAAAATTTAAATAATAAATTTATTATTTATAAATAAGATAGACTTTATTAGAATATTCTATTCTAATAAAATAGAATTATTTTCTAAAAAACAGTTTTTGAACAGCATGATCAGCTCTGTTGCCTCTGGGAGGCAGCAATGAAAAAGATGGATCAGAGAGGGGTGAGAATGGAGGCAGAGACAATTATAATGAGGGTAATGGTAATGGGAGCCTGAACTAGGGCCATGGCACTGTGAATAAAAAAAAATTTTTAAACGGAGTAAAAAAAGGTGTGTGTGTGGGGGGGTGTTGCAAGAGGCCTGTATTAAAAGAATCATGAATCAAAAACCAGAAATAGCAACGTAAGTATGATAATTCTGAAATGAACCAAATCCAAATGCTATTTTTTTTGTTTTTACTCATCAATGAACCAAACCAATGACTTCTGTTTAACAAAACAATAAAAACAAAAACCCCCCAAAAACCCCACACACCAAAAAAAGTGCAAACCAGTTCATACTGTAACCCCATTAATATATCAGGATTCTATGCATTTTATGAAAGTTACAAAAAAAGGGACCTGTGATTTCACTGGCATAAGGTACTTCAAGGAGAGAAAACTCCTTTTACCAATGCAAACTGGTACT
This sequence comes from Petaurus breviceps papuanus, assembly GCF_028583685.1. Classification (NCBI taxonomy): domain Eukaryota; kingdom Metazoa; phylum Chordata; class Mammalia; order Diprotodontia; family Petauridae; genus Petaurus; species Petaurus breviceps. The sequence goes on from NW_027187302.1 coordinate 8,526,279, forward strand.
TTCTCAACAAATTAAAGTCTTAGAGAGTTGCCTGGAGTACTTTGAAGTGAACTACCTAGGGTCACAGGGCTAGTATGTGTCAGAAGGGAGACTAAAAGCCAGGTCTTCCCAGATTCAAGGACAATTCTTTCCACTACTCCAAGATGCCTCTCAAAAGTACAGCACCAGAATAAACCAGGAATTTTAAAATATTCTTTGAACTGAACCAAACTATTATTTCTTTCAGTGAGACTACCTCTGTGCTATATGATGCAGAAATTCCCAAGATGCCGTCTTAATTTGGGTTTGCAATGAGATAGATCAGTTTTTTTTAGTTTAGGTTTTATTTAATTGGGAAGTGGCTACGAAACAAGATAGGAATGCACCACATCTTTTGATTCCACTTAAAAACCTTTAAAAGCAAAACTTTTCATGGCTGTAATAATTTGTAAAAGCCCTTTTGACAGGATTACTGTTAAAGAATCAACTGCTTGTTGAACTAAAGTACAATATTTTTGCATACCACTTAAACTTAAAAAACGTGTAAGGTAAAGTCCTCTCTAAAAAGCAGTATCCCCATAAATGCTGATGACTTACATGTACTGCTGGTTTACATGAAACCAGCCACAGCTCTATGAAATCTTTTTGTTCTACTTCTAACAGTTCCACCCCAAACAAGACAAGAAGATTAGAATCTACATCCAATGCGGGGTGGGGGGGGGGGGGGAACACACTGTCTAGAAAATGTCATCCCATTAGATTCAAAGCCTGGCACAATGTTTTGTGCACAGTAGGCATTCGATAAAATACATTAATGATGGTATCAAGGACAATACTGACAATTTTCAGAATGGCATTCCAGAGAAGGGTGCTCTTTTTTGTCCAATCTCTGACCTTTTAACGATGGGGTAGCAAAATAGGTGTTGCATGTTCATTTTTTTTCCATGACATCTATCAAAAGATAAGACCCATGCATTCTATTATAACAATTTAAAACCTATTCCTTGCCATAGCCTTGTTTTCTAACTATTTTTTTCTATTTGGCTCAATGCTTGTAAAATATAATTGGGTTTCAACTCACATGTAATCACATCATTTTTCGTTACCTGACCAGTTGTGGATACTCTGCAGAAAAAGATTTTTCATAACACTCATGGTGTACTGGAGAAAAAATGCTGCAGTAGGAATTGGCTTACATTCTAGCTCTGCTGTATACTACCTGTATAACCTTTTTGCCTAGTCTTAGCCCCTCTTTGGGTCTCAGTGCCCTCAAATATAAGATGAAGATGGTAGATCAGACAATCCATTTGGACTCTAAATCTATGATTTGATTAACTACTCTAAAATTTCTCTCCTTCAGTAATCTGGTTCTTACTTTCAGGGCAGATGGGAGACAGGTCAAAATTTCTTCAGTTGGCTAACCTTGTGAAATCACTGAAAGGAAAATTAGCTTAGTTAAAATGAAATGTAACTAAAATTTCAGACTTAAAAAAAAATCACCCATGATCTGAGATCTCAACAGTGCAGATACTTTCTCTGCTAGGAAGGGCAGAGAGCAAGCCATCCTTGCTTTCTCTATCTATGGAACTTCTGATTGTGTCTTTCTGTAAGACTACAAGGATCTACTCAATGCACTGGTGATATTCCTCAAGGTCTCTGGATATTTTGTGGATTACCCGTACAATCCTAGTTAAAAGAATAATTACAGGTTAAATTCCAGATTTTTAAAAAACCTAGTAGAAATTATGTGGGTCATATGTTATCTATCCAAGAGTTATTAATTATTGCACAAATATAAAATGTGTTTGATTACTGACAGGAATCAGGATTTGTAGTTCAGAGGTGCAAGTATTCCTCTCTCAGCCTGAAGCACAATTTTAGATTCTCATGATCTTCAGCCAGAAGGTGGAATTGAGTCATGCCTGAAAGTTCTTGAAGAGACACAACAGTCGGACACAGTGAGACAGAAGATCACAAGAACTGACACAGAAATCAATTTGTGGCACAGAAAAACAAGCGGGTGAGAGAGAGAGAGAGAGAGAGAGAGAGAGAGAGAGAGAGA
>NW_027187302.1:8528419-8537853 GCF_028583685.1 Petaurus breviceps papuanus
AGAGAGAGAGAGAGAGAGAGAGAGAGAGAGAGAGAGAGAAGCCAAGCTGCAACAGAGAAAATAGAGATCAAGGAGGGCTATCCATCCTTACATGCAGTTTCATCCAATTTTCCCTCCCAGTGCCTATCCATTAACAGTATACTATAGCACATTCTACTACCACATAATTTATTTACCTCAAAGTTTTCAAGAATTTGAATTTTTGCCTTAATGGAAAAGTGGTCAGGGGTCAGTTATAGATAAAAATAAATTCAAACTAGGACAAAGACTTCTGCCTAAATGTTAGGAATGTTCATAACCATGGGCTCTGAGCTATTGCAATTGCACTTCTACATTTTATTTACTGTAAGTTTCATAAAATAGCAGAGGGAACATGAATCTTGGCCCTAGGTTTTAAAAATAAAGAACTGCTTTTTTTCCCTAAGAAAGTATAGCTGATTAAATCTTCAGAGAGAGGGGAGAGGGAGAAGAAGATGGCAGTGGTAAATTCTGGCCATCCAACTCTATCCTCCACTGTGACACCCATGGTTACTAATATTACACAAGCATTACTAGATTATAAACAAGTTGAAGATGGCATCATGTTATTTAATACAACATTAAGTGTTATTCAGTTCAACAAATAAGTATGTTATATGTTAAGCAGTATGCTAGGAAGTAGAGGATACAAGGGGATATAAAATAATTCTCGCTCGTAAGGAGCTTATAATTTGTACTCATCTTCGTATAACCCTCAGAGTCTAGCAAAAGGATTTTGATGTTTATGTTTTTAGAACTGAATTTCCTTAATTGGTGGCAGATACCATAAGAATAGTAACAGTTAAATAAAAGTACTATTTACATATACTATCTCATTTGTTCCTTATAACCCTATGAGATAGATGTAGGTATTTATCATCCCTATTTTATAGATGAGGTAGCTCACGCTAGAGAAGTTAAGTAGCTTTGCCCATGAGTACTACCTAGTAATTATTGGAGGTGAAATTAGAGACTAGATTTCTCCTTGTTCTCTCATATAGCACTCTCTCCACTGGGTCTTGCTGCCTTTTATCCCAAGCATAAAAATGGGGAAGATGAGAAAGATTTAAATGAGATCTTCTATAGCACTAAAAAACAAACCAAACAAGAACCCAAACCCCTAAATATCCTAACACCCACACCAATGTTCAAAGCACCAAACTTAATGATAATGCTTCATGAGATTATAGCATCATACGAGCAAAGGTTTACAGCTCCAAGGCTGCCCAAAATACCAAAAAAAATTCTATTTGGAGTCCCAATGTCACTATTTCTCTTGTGAATATTTTGTAGAGGGAGTTTTCAAAATCTACTTTTAAAATGTCATGCTATTACTCCAAAGATTCCCAATATCAACAAAAAATTCGTCTGGATATGTTACTAGCATGTGGTTAAATCAAATCTAGGTACCAATTTCTTAGAAGATAATATGAAAACAAATAATAAATTCATAACAGGAAAACCTCATTTGACATGTGATCATACTACACCTAATATAACATTCTATTTGGGTTTTGGTCACGACCTGGTACAGTATAAAACAGCTCTGGCTCTGGAACCAGAAGACCAGGATAAAAGTCCCACCTCTAATATTTGCTACTTGTATTACTTTGAACAAGTCACGCTACGTCCATAGGTCTCATTTCCTCATATGTTAAAATAACAGAGGAGGGGACACACACATTGCCTAAATGGCTTCTGAGGTCCCTTCCATCTCTGGATCTATAATCCTATTCTTGTATTTTGCTTCAGATTGTAGTTATTATTTTTATACCTTCAAAAATAGATGGTAATAAATATATTGGGTAAGCTATCCTGGCTGTTACTCTGAGATCCCTTGCAAACCCTGGGTACTGAGCTAGTTTAGCACAGGAAGTAATACATTTCCATCCATAAACAGAAGGATCTATCTGAAATTAAGTTGGGGATAGATTCTGACCTACATCTCTTTTATTTCTATAATTAAGAAGCTTTCTTCATTAGTCCAAATGAATCTCCCAACTTCTGTACATTAGAACATATTTTAGATTGTTGCCAACAAGTCTTATCATTCTTTTTTTTTTTAGGGGGGGAGAGAATGGGAATTCCTCCCCTCAACCCCCAACACAAAACCACTCTATACTTTCTGTTGATAAAAAATAATCACGTGCTATCAACATGAATCTACTACACACAAAGGTATCCCCACACTGTTCCTCGCACTTTTTCTGGGCTGCACAACACCCACTCTTCAAATCCTGAACCAGCCAGATTAGCAAATGTGCACCAGCTTGCTCTCTAGCAGCAGAAACAATAGTCTCTTTCAGGCTACACAATCTTGTGAAGGAACAGGCTGAAACGTCATGGGAAAAATTAGGAAATATCTGTAGAAAACAGCTCACAAAATGAGAGGTGGAACAATTTGCTTAAATGTTATAAAGACTGAACATAGACACAATGTCAGTACTGCCATGCTGGCTCTAGCCTTTCCATTTAAAAAAAGAACCTTCCCTTTCTTTCTTTTTTTTTCTTTCTTTCTGTGAAAATAAGAGAATGCATTAGAACAAGAAAAATTTTAATGTATTAGGAACAGATTTAGTTTCCCAAAGCTTACATTTAAGAGAAGCATAAAAAACACACACAACCAAAACCACAAGCCAACATAACAAAACCAACACAAATGTAGACAGACTAAATTTCAAAGTTCCCTGAAATTATACAGGAAAATAAACAAATCCTCAATCTACCTTGCCTTAACTATTCCTACCCTTCCTTTTAAATCTCTACATTCCAATTAGTACTATCTGTTCTCATGAGTTACCATCCTCCAAAATGCACCTATGTTGTTCATTCTGATTAAGCTGCCTTTTTGGTGGCCTTCCCCTGGTTTTCATTTTTTTTCCCCTTCACATCTCATGCTTTTGCCTAAACCCATTCCACATGCATGCAAATATCTTTTTCCTCATGCCTAGGAATACCACATCCCTTACTAATTTTAAATTGCTGTTTAAGGCCCACCTCCTGCAGGAAGTCTTTGCAGATTTAATCCACTTCAATAAACATCTGTTAATGCCTCACAGGTACAGGCTACCGAAAGATAAATTCCTCCCTCTCTCCCTGGAAAAGTCCTTTCCCTAAAGGAATTTATATTCTATAGGTAAATAACAACATGTATACTGATAAGTAAATAATAAATACATACAAAGTATATATATATTTTTAAAAGACAGAAATTAATTTCAGGGTGTGTGTGCGTGCGCGTGTGAGCACGCACGTGCCCAGGATGTAGTATTTGAGTTGAGCTCTGAAGGAAGATAGAGAGGTGAGAATGTAGAAGGTAGGAGGGAGAGCATATTCCAGGTCCCAGACACAGCCTTTGCGAAGGAGCAGGGAGGGAGGTGAAATATTCCTGGACAGGGAACAGCAGAGTAAGCTGGTTTGGCTGGAATGTGGAATGTGTGGAGGGCAATGTACAACAAGCCTAGAAAGAAAGGTTGGTTGGAGCCAGAAGAGTTTTAAAAGCTATTTTATCCTAGAAGTAAGAGTGATCCACTGGGGCTTCCTGTTCAGGAAAAGTAACATCATTAGACTTGTGCTCTAGGGACATCAATTTCACAACTGTGTATAAGATGGATTAGAGAGGGTAAGAGATATGGAGACCAATTAGGAGGATATTGTAATAGCCTAGGAGAGAGGAGACCAGGGTATGAATTATTGTGATGGTCATGGGAGCAGAGAATGTGGAGGTGAGTGGGGGTGAGTGTGAAATATTCTGTATAAGTAAAAATCAACAAATGATTAGCTATGAAGTGAAAAGGAAGGGAAAAGTCCATGGAGGCTCTGATGCTATAATCCAGGTTGAGGTTTGGGGAAAGATGATGAGTTCTCTTTGAGACATGCTCAATTCAAGAGGCCTCTGGAAGATACAGTTGACAATATCTAATAGGTAGCTAGTGATCTGAGAGGAGCTATAGGCATAGAAAAGATAGTTAAACCCATGTGAGCTAATAAGATCACTAAGAAGGAGAATGTAGACAGAAAAGTAAAGACTAGAACCCTGGAGTTGGCCCAGTACATTTAAAAACCTGCCAGCACAATTTTTCCTTTTAATGCAATTTTGTATCACCTTTTAATTTTTTTTTCCAGTAGACGATGCTAATCTGACCTTTAAAATCTAACCAGTTATAAATTCCTTGAGGTCAAGGTCTATTTTTTTGACATGTATCTGAAATATTTAGAACCCTGCTAATTATAGGGTATATAGGATGCAAGTCTCTCCTCTTGAATCTATCCTCCACACAGCTGCCAAAGTCTGATTATACCACACAGCTACTCAATAAACTGGAGAGGTTCATTCCCTTTACCTTCAAGATCAAATATAAAGTCCTTTATTTGGCATTTAAAGCTCTTCTCAACCTGGCCCCTTGCTGCCTTTCCATTCTCACAATCTTCTCCTCTCCACACTCTATGACTCAGCCATACTAGCCTATTCATTGGTTCTAACACATCTCCATGCCTTCGCAATGCCTGTCCCCCTTGCCCTGAACACTTCTAAACTCCCAAATTTAGAATTCTTGGATTCCTTTAAGATCCTGTTCAAGTGGACCACCTCCTCCAGGAGGCCTTTCTTGGACACCCTTCCTTCCCTTGCTAGTGCCATCCCCTCTATTCTGTATTTATGTCTATTCTGATTTATACATGTTGTCTTCCCTATTAGAATGTAAGCTCCTTGGGGGCTGAGACTGGTTTTTGCTTTTTTTTTTTTTTAAATCAAGTGCTTATTACAATGCATAGAGCAAGCACTTTATAAATGTTCACTGATTGAGTTCATGTTCATGAAATACTTGATTTGAACTCTCAATAGGAAGATAAGGGTTTCTAATCCCCCTAAACTCAAGTGGTTTATTAGTATAAAGCCTGTGTTAAGAGTTATTTATTTTGTTCTCTAGAAGAAAAGAACAACATTTGTTAAAACTATAAAACAAACAAAAAAACTGCAAGGTTACTGGATAACACCCAGAGAAGTCAAATTTGGAGTCAGGACAATCTTACAACCTGATGCCTATTTCCTAGGCCTGTCCTGACATCATACCTCTTGGGTTTTAGAATAAGCAAGAATTTTGGAAGGTCCCTTTATTACTATTTACAAGTGAAATAAGGGCAGCTAGATGTCCATGTGGATAGAGTACCAGGCCTGAAGTCAGAAAGATGAATTAAAATCTGGCCTCAGACACTTACTAGCTGTGTTAATCTGGGCAAGTCACTTAACCCTGTTTGCCTCAGTTTTCTCATCTGTAAAATGATCTGGAATAGAAAAGGGCAAGCCACTCCAGTATTTCTGCCAAGAAAAACCCAAATGGGCTTACAAAGAGTTGAATGTGACTGAAAAAAAAAATGACTAAACAAGTGAAATAATCAAAAGGAACCTACTGAGGCCTCATAGCATAGTATGATGCAGAATTTCACTGAATTTGAAATTCAAATCACACACCCAAGTTAAAGAATAGGTATGAGGACTGGACCCAGGATTTGAAACTCCCTCTGTCAATGCAGGTCAACACCTTTCTGTTCAATTTATAGTCTTAGAGAGTTGCCTAGAATAGTGCTTTCCAAATTTTGGGGGTCAGGACCTTATATACTAAAAAAATTGATGATTTTATATAGTTTTTATTTTTGTGGGTTATAGCTATCAGTATTTACCACATTAGAAATTTAAGACAATAAAACTTTAAAATATGCATTAATTTAAAATAATAATAAATGCATTACACGTTAACATATTTTGTTAAAATAACTATATTTTCCCAATCAAAAAAAATCTGAAAAGAATGTTGTTGCTTTAGATATTTTTACAAATTACTTCAATGTCCAGCTTACTAAAAGGTAGCTGGATTCTCATACTTGTTTCTGCACTCAATCTACTGCTATATGTTCTTTTGGTTGAAGTATAGGTAGGAAATCTGGCTTAACACACATACATATGTATTTGGAAACGGGAGGAGTCTTTTAATAAGCAAATACTGTCTTACTATTAATATGAAAATAGTTTTGAACTTGAAGACCCTTGAAAGGGATCCTCAGGGGTCCTTGGACCACTCTTTGAAAACAGGTGGCCTAGAACACTGAATTAAGTGCACTAGGATCCCATAGCTAGTATGTGCCAAAAGCAGGATTTGTACCTCATTCTTTCTGGCTCCCAGTTTGAATTTCTTCCCACCACACCATACTACCTCTTTTTTTTGACTGATTGCTAAATAAAGCTCAAGAATAGAAAAGAAGGAGTGGGGAGACAATGTCAGAGGAATGACAGATGACAGATGTAAAGGTCTAGCTAGGGAGGGAAGGTCTCATTTAAGAGGTGATTGTCAATCTTTTTTTTTCAGTCTTTCAAACACCTGTGAATTTAACAGACTATCCAGGTACCAGTGGTGGAATCAACAACTAAAATAAGCAATTTTGCTCTGGGAATCTAAAAGTTAAATGTTATATGGTTTGAATGTGTAATCAGGGATTCTCTTTGCCCACATGATCTGATAATCCTGTATACATTGTTTATCAAAGGTACTTCTGGGTTTTAGATTAGAGATTAGGGTAACAAGTAGTCATAATAATCACAATACCACCATTTGCCATTTCAGAGTGCTTTTAAATTTTAAAAGGGCTTTCATAGCTAGCATTGCATTTTATTTTCACAACAACCTGATGAGAAAAACATAGTAGGTTCTCTCGATTTCAGAGTCAAGGCCACAGGATTTAGGGTAATTAACTTGCGTAAGAAGACACTGCTAATTAATAGTAAGGACTATAATCTATGCCTCCTGACTCCTATCCCAAGTTTCTGACCTTGGCAATGCAGGAGAAAGCCGCTGAGAAGACACCTCAAGACATTTCAGTACTACCAATTCAATTTAACAAATGTTTGTTCTATGTCTATTATATGCAAGAAGGCCCTTGAATGGCATGCCCAAACCCATTTTTAAGGAGCAACAACTAAGAAAAAGTGAATGCTATAATAACCATCTGTTTTTGGACATTTTAGGAAAGTACATAGCATGCTAAGTCCTTATACCTGTAATCCGCAGAGCTGTCCAACTCTGGCTTCTTTCAAAATTCAGTTTAAAAGCCAACTGCCTTAAAAGGTCTTTCCTGTCTCCCACTATCGCCTGCCCCAGACACTTGAACCTTTCCCTCTAACTCTGTATGTACCAATCTATTAACATGTTATCTCCATTAGAATGTAAGTTCCCTGAGGGCAGGGCCTACTTTTATCCCTCTGTGTGTGTGTGTGTGTATTCTTAGCACTTATCACACTATCAGGCACAAAGTAAGCAACTAATAAATGCTGCTTGATGTTGGTTTGATTCTACAATCTTTTATACTATATTCCTTTACAGAGCATTCTATTACGGTCATTTCATAAGCAGACTCTCACACAGCAGCAACAATATCAATGACCAGGAGGCATCTCTTATGCACTGAGAGCATTCTACAGATTATCAGAGGAAATACATTCCACATATATTCATCACAAACTTCAGAATTTGAATTTTTAATATGTGGTAATGTAAAATACAGAACAAATTCAAGGCCTTAGTATTCTCTCTGAGTTGGACTGGGCAGGTGCTCATTTTAGTACCTAGAACAGACCTGACTTCCACTAGTCTTTAGGATTCATTTCCTCCAGTTTTGGATCCCTATTGTGTTAGAGGAGGGAAAGGCATAAGGAAGGGCATCATAAGATTTGTCATCCTCTCTATCTGGGATGCTCTGTTCCTCAGCAACCTCTGCTTCCAAAAATTCAATGCTTTTTCAAAAAAAATACACTAAATGGCTGAATGCCTATAGTTTAGAAAAACAAATTTTAAAAATGACAAAAGGTATGTGTGTAGGGAGGGCATGAAGAGGCCTTTCACAAAAGGGGAGGAATATAAAGTCCACTTCCAGGAACTGAGAAACATGGTCTCACAACCACTGCCTACTATCAATCAAAAAGCCTGCACTTAGTATGTTCTAGGCACTGTACCAGTTGCTTAAGGATACAAAGCAAAGAACCAATCCATTCTTACTCTCAAATAACTTATGTTCTCATCATCACCAGAACACTTTATAATAAACTCCTTTGTTACACCACTTATTATTTACATACAGTTTTATACTGCTTACATGGTTTTCGCAATTATAATCTCATCATGTAGAACTCTCCCAAGTTGCTCAGGAGAACTTTACACTCTTGGCCAAGGCAAACTAGAAGTCAGTAAGAAACATAGAGCCCCATCTCATTCTCATGAAATGACAGAGCCAGAACTGAGAGATCCTTTAGTACAAAGTCTTCATTTACAGATAAAAGAAACTGATCCCAAAGAGGTTACAATACCAATCATTGCATTCTACACTTTGCTCACGTACCCCCCTGCCATAGTCTGACTTACTCACTGAAAGCTCAAATACCTCTGGTTTTTGTAAGAACCATGTTTCATTTCTTTAAAGAAACACGGTTCCAGTTTTAGAGTGGAAGGCAATAAGAAAGGTTTTAGTTTACAAAATTTTCACTTACAAATAATTTTTTAAATTTTATATATATATTTTTTTTTCATTTAAAAAAAAATTGGGGCATCTAGGTGGCACTGTGAATAGAGCGCTGGCCCTGGAGTTGGGAGGACCTGACCTCAAATCTGAACTCAGACACTTAACACTTATAAGCCATGTGACCTTGGGCAAGTCACTTAGCCCCAATTGCCCTGCCTTCCCTCCTCCAAAAAGCAATATATATATTTATTTATTTTTCCCCCAGTTCCATATTCTCTTCCTCTCTCCCCTTGCCCCTGCTTGGGAAGGCTAGCAATTTGATATAGATTATACATGTGCAGTCATGCAAAATATTTCCATATTAGTCATGTTACAAAAGAAAAAACAAACAAACAAACAAAACCAAGAAAAATAAACTAAAAAAGTATGGTTCAATTTGTATTCAGACTCCATCAGTTCTTTCTCTGGAGGTGGAAAGCATTTTTTATCCTAAGTCCTTTGGAACTGGCTTAGATCACTGTATTGCTGAGAATAGCTAAGTCATTCATAGCTGATCATCACACAATATTGCTGTTACTGTATACAATGTTTTCTTGCTTCTGCTCACTTACTTTGAATTAGTTCATGTAAATCTTCCCAGGTTTTTCTGAAAGCATCCTGCTTGTCAATTCTTATAGTCAACAGTATTCCATAACAATCATATGCCACACAATTCATTTAGTCATTCCCCAACCAATGGCCATCCTCTCAATTTCCAATTCTTTGCCACAACAAAGAGAGCCGCTATAAATATTTTGTTTTTTGCTTTTTGGAGGGCAATTGGGGTTAAGTGACTTGCCCAAGGTTACATGGCTACTTTTGTGTGTGTGTGTGTGTGTGTGTGTGTGTGTGTGTGTGTGTGTGTGTGTGTG
>NW_027187302.1:8537863-8586985 GCF_028583685.1 Petaurus breviceps papuanus
GTGTGTGTGTGTGTGTGTGTGTGTGTGTGTGTGTGTGTGTGTGTGTGGGTATTAAGAGACTGAGGCCAGAACGAAACTCGGGTCCTCCTAACTCCGGGGCCAGCACATTACTCATTGCACCACCTACCGTGTTTCCCCGATAATAAGACACTGTCTTATTAATTTTTTTGGAAAGAAAAACACCAAAGGGCTTATTTTCAGGGGAGGGCTTATGTTGTCCTGCCTCAGCTCTCCTCCGCGGCACTGCTCTCAATGGCGCCAGCAAGCAAATCACTGGGGAAGAACAGGATGACGCGCTCACTGCTGCAGCTCTGATTGGATGCAGCTCGGAGCACGGTGTGCGGGGGGGGGGGGACGGTGCATACAGAGGGTACTGTAATGTAGCGTGTAGCGCAGGGGATTACCCTCACTACAGTAGCAATCTCAATAGGGCTTATTTTTGGGGGAGGGCTTATTTTAGAGGAATCTTACACAGTAAGGGGAGGGCTTATTTTCGGGATAGGCCTTATTATCGGGGAAACACGGTAGCTGCCCCCTGCTATAAATATTTTTGTATATATCCTTTTTCTTCTCCTTTGATCTCTTTGAAACACAGATCTAGTAGTGATATTGCTGGATAAAAGGGAATGCATGGTTTTATAAACCTTTGGACATAGTTTCAAATTGTTCTCCAGAATGGTTGGATCAGTTCACAATTTCACCAACAGTGCATTAGTGTCCCTATTTTCCCACATCCATTCCAACATTTATCATTTTCCTTGTCTGTCATATTAGTCAATCTGATAGGTGTAAAGTGGTACCTCAGAGTTGTTTAAATTTTAATTTCTCTAATCAATAGCGACTTAGAACATTTTTTCTTATGACTATAGATAGCTTTAATTTCTTCTTCTGAAAACTTCCTGTTCATATCCTTTCACCATTTATCAATTCTGTTTCTTCTTTTTATTGCTATAGCTAGCATGTCTAGTGCAATATTGGCTAATAGTAGTGATAGTGGGCATCCTTGCTTCACACAATTTTCTTGGGAAGGCTTCTAGCTTATCCTGACTACAGATAATGCTTGCTGACAGTTTTAGTTAGATAGATACTACTTACTTTAAGGAAAGCTCCATTTATGCCTATTTTTTCTAGTGTGTTATTTTTTTTTAACAAGAATAAGTGTTGTATTTTGTCAAAGGCTTTTTCTGCATCTATTGAAACAAGATTTTTGTTGTTTTTGTTATTAATATGATAAATTATATTGATATTTTTCCTAATATTGTACCAGCCCTGTATTCTTGGCATAAATCCCACCTGGTCACAGTGTATGATCTTTGTAATATGTTGCTATAATTTCCTTGCTAGTATTTTTTTTAGGCAAATTTTATTTGTTTATTTTAATTTTTAACACTCATTTCCACAAGATTTTGAGTTACAAATTTTCTCCCTGTCTTTCCCCTAACCACCACTCCAAAATATCAATCCTACTGAATACCCCTTCCCTCAATCTGTTCTCTCTTATATCCTCTCCCATACCCCCTCTAACTTTCTAGTACAGCAAGATGGATTTCTATATCCCAGTGACCGTACATCTTATTTCCCAGTTGCATGTAATAATAAATTTTTTTAACAATTGATTTAAAACTTTGATTTCCATATTCTTTCTCTTCTTCCCTCATCACCCACACCTACTGGGAAGATAAGCAATTCAATATAGGTTGTACATGTGTAGTTATGCAAAACTTTTCCATAGTAGATATATTGTGAAAAATTGACCATACTCCCCTCCATCCTATCCCGCCCCCCACTTATTCTATTTTCTACTTTGACCCTGTCCCTTTTCAAAAGTGTTTGCTTCTAACTACCCTCCCTTCAATCTGCCCTCCCTTCTATCATCCCCCCTCTTATCTCCTTTCCCCCTACTTTCCTGTAGGGTAAGATACCCAATTTAGTGTATATGTTATACCCTCCTTAAGCCAAATTCAATGAGAGTAAGGTTGGTCCATTCCCTTTCACCTCCCTGCTCTTCCCCTCCATTGTAACAGTTTTCTCTTGCCTCTTTTATATGAGATAATTTACCCTATTCTGTCTCTCCCTATTTCCTCTCATTATATTCCTCTCTCACATCTTAATTTTATTTTTTAGATATCATCCCTTCATATTCAACTGATCCTGTACACTCTATGTATGTATACATGTACACATATACACACACTCACATATGTATTTATGTGCACATATACCCTCCTATATAAACATGTGTATGTATACACATATATACCCTTCAACAATCCTCATACTGAGAAAAGTCTCATGAGTCCCAACTATCGTATTTTCCACATAGGAAAGTAAATAGTTCAACTTTAATAAGTTCCTTATGATTTCTTTTCCCTCTTTATCTTCTCATGTTTCACTTGTTTCTTGTATTTGAATGTCAAATTTTCCATTCAACTCTGATCTTTTCATCAAGAATGCTTAAAAGTCCTCTATTTCATTTAATGACCATACTTTCCCCTGAAACATTATACTCAGTTTTGCTGGGTAGGTGATTCTTGGTTTTAATCCTAGTCCCTTTGACCTCTGGAATATCATATTCCAAGCCCTTCAATCCCTTAATGAAAAAAGCTGCTAGATCTTGTGTTATCCTGATTGTGTTTCCACAATATTCAAATTGTTTCTTCCTGGCTGCTCATAATATTTTCTCCTTGACTTTGGAATTCTGGAATTTGGCTATAATATTCCTAGGAGTTTTCTTTTGGGGATATTTTTCAAGAAGTGATGGGTAAATTCTTTCAATTTCTATTTTGCCCTCTGGTTTTAAAATATCAGAGAAATTTTCCTTGAAAATTTCTTGAAGGATGATTTCTAGGTTCTTTTTATTTTTATTATGGCTTTCAAGTAGTCCAATAATTTTTAAATTACCTCTCCTGGATCTATTTTCCAGGTCAGTGGTTTTTCTAATGAGACAGTTCACATTGTCTTCTATTTTTTTTTCATTTGTTTGGATCTGTTTAATAGTATCTTGATTTCTCATAAAGTCACTAGTTTCCATTTGCTCCAATCTAATTCTGAAGCAATGATTCTCCTCATTGAGCTTTTGAGATTCTTTTTCCATCTGGCAAATTCGGCTTTTTAAGGCATTCTTCTCCTCATTGTCTCTTCGAGCCTCTTTTGCCATTTGAGTTAGTCTATTTTTTTAAGGTGTTATTTTCTTCAGTCAGGTTGTTGACTCTCATTTGTCTTCCTAATTTTTCCTCCACTTCTCTTATTTGGTTTTCAAAATCCTTTTTAAGCTCCTCTATGGCCTGTAACCATTTCATATTGTTCTTGGAAGCTTTTGATGCAGGAGTTCTGACTTCATTGTCTTCCTGCCATTCCATGCTTTGATCCTTTTTGTCCCCTAAAAAAGGAATCTAAGGTTTGATTGCTATGCTTGCTTTATTTCCTCTGCTTGCTCATGTTGCCAGTCAATTACTTGACTTTTGAGTTCTTTGCCACAGTAGAACTCTCCTTCCAGAGAGGAAAGCTTTGTCCCAAATTGCTGGGCTTTTTGGAGCTATTAGGAGGGCACCCTCTCTACAGCCCACTGGCCACATACCCCAGGACCTCCACCCTAGCAGCAATCCAGATCCAAGCAGGTTAAAGAAAGAACAGTTACCCTCTGAATGGTCGCTTGGTCCCCCTACGATCTGTAGGCCAGGAGCTCTGGATGCAGCCACATGGGGCAGTAACTATGGCCCCTACAACTCTGCCACCTCTCACCCAGGTGTCAGGGGCTGGACCACAACCTTCCTTTCCAACAGAGTTCCCAACTGACCTTTTACTTGCTCTTTGGCATTTATGGGTTGAGGAATCTGGAAACTGCCACAGCTGCTGGTGATTCACTCTCCTGAAGTCTGATCCAGCCGCCACTGGTTGGGGCTGCCCTGAGGCCAAAACTTTATGGCTCACGCAGGACTGTGCTCTGCTCCCAGCGTGCTGTGATGGACCCTTCCTGTAGGCCTGTTGGGCTTCCTTCAGTGGGAGATTTGTTTCTCTCTGTCACTTTGTGGGTTCTGTAGCTCTAAAATTTGTTTAGAGTTACATTTTATAGGTATTTGAGGTAGTTGTTGGGGGAGCTTGTAGAATTTCCTGCTTCTATCTATGCAGCCATCTTGGCTCCGCCTGTCACTTTGTGAGTTCTGTAGCTCTAAAATTTTTTAGTGTCATATTTTGTAGGTATTTGAGGTGGTTGTTGGGGGAGCTCATGGAATTTCCTGCTTCTATGCTGCCATCTTGGCTCCACTGCTAGTATTTAATTTTTTTTTACATCACTTTTCATTAGGAAAACTGGTCTATAGTTTTCTTTCTCTGCTTTTGCTTTTCCTGCTTTAGGTATCAGCACACATTTGTGATGTAAAAGGAAATTTGGTATGACTCCTTCTTTGTCTATTTTTCTAAATAGTTTACATAGTACTGGAATTAATTGTTCTTTAAATATTTGGTAGAATTCACTTGTGCATCCATCTGATCCTGGGGGTTTTTTCTTAGATTTCCTCTTTTGTTAATCTGGGAAAATTATACTTTTGTAAATATTCATCTATTTAATTTATATTGTTAGATTTATTGGCACACAACTGAATAAAATAGCTACTAATAATTGCTTTAATTTCATCTTCACTGATGGTGAATTCACCCTTTTCATTTTTGATGCTAGTAATTTGGTTTTCTTCTATTTTTTAATCAAATTAGTCAATGTTGTCTCTTTTATTTTTTCACAAAACCAGGGTCCTAGCTTTATTTATTAGCTCAATAGTATTCTAACTTTTAATTTTATCAATCTCTTCTTTGATTTTCAAGGTTTCCAATTTGGGGTTTAATTGGGGATTTTTAATTTGTCATTTTTTAAACTGCACACCCAATTAAATGATCTACTCTTTCATTGATGCAAGCATTCAGAGATATAATTTTAATTGCATTATGGTCTGAAAAGGATGCATTTAATATCTCTGCTTTTCTGCATTTGGTTGTGATGTTTTTATGCCCTAATACAAGGCCAATTTTTGGGCAAGTGACATGTACAGCTGAGAAAAAGGTTTATTCTTTCCTATTCCTATTCAATTTTCTCCAGAGGCCAATCATATCTAACTTTCTAAAATTCTAATCATCTCCTTAATTTCTTTCTTGTTTATTTTATGGTTAGATTTATCTAATTCTGAGAGAGGAAAGTTGAGGACCCCTACTATTATTGTTTTACTGTCTATTTCCCTCTGTAACTCATCTGACTTCTTTAATAATCTGAATGCTTTGCCACTTGGTACATATATGTTTAGTATTGATATTACTTCATTATCTACAGTACTTTTCCAGCAAAATGTTGCTTATCTCTTTTAATTAGGTGTATTTTTCCTTCTGGGTTTTTTTTTTTTTTTTGAGATCATGATTGCTGTCCCCGGTTGTTGTTGTTGTTAACCACAGCTGAAGCTTAATAGATTCTGCTTCAGCCTCTTATTTTTGTGTGTCTCTGTTTCTCGCAAACAACATATTACTGAACTCTAGTTTTTAACCTATTCTGCTATCTGCTTCAGCATTATGGTTGACTTCATCCCATTCACAGTTACAATTACTGTGTATTTTCCTCCATCCTCCTTTTCCCTGTTTATCCTTCCTCCCTCTGTTTTTATCCTGTCCCTGTTCAAAAGTCTGTTTTGCTTCTGACCACTGACTCCCTTAATTCACCCTCCCTACCATCAGCTTCAACGCTCTTCTTGTCTCCTTCCCCTCCTATTTCCCTGTAGGGTAAGATAGATTTTTATAACTGAGTGTGTATATTATTCCCTCTTTGTGCCAATCCCAATGAGAATAAGGTTCAACCATTCTCCACCACCCTCTCTAATCGTCCCCTCTGCTGTATAAGCTCTTCTTTTTGCATATCTTTTATGTGAGATAATTTTCCTTATTCTTCCTTTCCCTTACCTCATCTAGTGCTTTCTCACTTTCTCTTCTTTCTCACCCTTTAATTTTATTTTCTTGAAAGCACTCCATCATAGTCAACTCACACTCATGCTCTCTATATGTACTTCTAACTGCCCTAAGAATGATAAGGTTCTTACGAATTACAATTATCATCTTCCCATATAGGAACGTAAACAGTTTAACCTTATTGAATCCCTTATTATTTCTCTTTTACATTTACCTTTTTATGCTTCTCTTGAGTCTTATATTTGAAAGTCAAATTTTCTATTTAGTTCTGGTCTTTTCATCAGGAATGCTTGAAAGTTATCTATTTCATTAAATATCTATTTTTTCCCTTGGAAAGATTATACTCAGTTTTGCTGGATCAGTTAACTCTTGGTTGTAATTCTAGGTCCTTTACCTTATAAAATGTAATATGACAAGCCCTCCAATCCTATAATATGGATGCTGCTAAATCTTGTGTGATCCTGACTATGAATCTACCATATTTGAACTGTTTCTTGCTGGATGCTTGTAATATTTTCTCCTTGACCTGGGAATTCTGGAATTTGGCTATAAAGTTCCTGAGAATTTTCATTTTGGCATCTCCTTCAGGAGTCAACCTGTGGATTATTTCAATTTATATTTTTTTCCTTCTGGCTCTAGGATATTATGGCAGTTTTCCTTGAAAATTTCTTGAAGTATAAGGTCTAGACTGGGCTGTTTTTTGTGTTTTGTTTTGCAGTGGAGAGGAGGAATTGCTTTCAGGTAGCCCAATAATTCTCAATTTATCTCTTCTTGATCTATTTTCCAGGTCAGTTGTTTTTCACATTTTCTTCTATTTTTTCATTTTTTTCATTTTGTTTTAGTGTTTCTTAATGTCTTGTGGAATCATTAACTTCTAGTTGCCCAAATCTGATTTTTAAGGAATTCATTTCTTTGGTGAACTATTCTACCTCTATTTCCATTTGGCCAATTTTACTTTTTTAAGGACTTCTTTCTTTCAGGGAATTTTTGTACCCCTTCTTCCATTTGGCCAGTTCTGTTTGTTAAAGGTGTTATTTTCTTTGGTATTCTTTTGTGATTCAATTACCAAGCTGTTGCCTCTTTTTTCATAATTTTCTTGCATCACTCATATCTTTCCCTAGTTTTTCCTCTACCTCTCTTGTTTTTTTAAAAATCCTTTTTGATCTTTTCCAAGAATTCTTGTTGGACTATGTCCAATTTACATTTTTTTTCTTTGAGGCTTTGCTTTTGTAGCTGTTTAGACATTGTTGTCTTTTTCTGAGTTTGTTTCTTGATCTTCCTTGTCACTGTGGTAACTCTTTACAGCTGGATTCTTTTTTGTTGCTGCTTACTCATTTTTCCAGCCTGTTCCTTCACTTTTAACTTGATGTTAAAGTTGGGCTCTATTACTGGGGTGGAAAGGGCACTGTCCCAAGCTTCAGGTTTTTCCTGCTGCTGTTTTCAGAACTAGTACTGGGGGTCTCTAGGTTTTTGGTACTTTCAAGGTGTTAAAATCTAAGGAGAGCTGTGATCACAGCTCTCCTGGCCTGTGCTCTGGTCTTCACCCAGGAAGTGACCTTGTTCCCCTGTAGCCACAAGTGCTAGTATTCTTCTTGGCCCTAGAACCATTGTCAGGTCCCCCACTCTCCAGCAGTCAAAATCATTAGTGATCCTTTCTGCCTTGGAATTGAGACCAGAGTCCCTACTCCCTTCTGAGTACTCCCAAGCATTCTCTATCCTGAAACTGTGATCAGGTTCCCTGTTCTCCTGCTGCCACAAGCATAATGCTCCCCTTTGCTCTGGGACTACAACTCAGGCAAGCATATGGGCAATGCAATAAGGTTTTGAATCTCTTTCTGACCATTTGTCCAACCTCCTCATTGTGTGTAAGCTGAGAGCTTCTGAAGCTGCTGCTGCCCCAATGCAGTCGCCTCCCAAGGCCCAAACTGAGCTGCAGGCCAACAACCACCTGCATGAGATAGACCTTTTTTGCTCACCTTCTAAGTTCTCAGGCTTGAAAATTATTTTACCTGAACTTTTTTTGGATCTTTAGCTCCAGAATTTGATTTAAAGTCTAATTTTAAAATTGTTTGGAGGGGAATTTGGGAGTGTTCAGGTAAGTTCCTATTCCTCTTTCATTATCTTGGCTCCACCTCTCACTGACAGGTAATTTGTCAGGGAGCTAGATCCTCAGTAAACTGAAGGACACCTGTATAACATATACATATAGATTATATATATACATATATATAAATGTGCATATTTATGTATATTCATGCTCACACCAAAATACATGTGTCGAGGAATTCTGTCTTTCCAAGATGCTACATGATTCGCGGACCTATCTTTCCAAGTATTTTTACTGCCAAATGTCATTTTATTAAGGTTCTATAAAATTTATATATTCCCTCATTGCCACTTCTATTTCTGTTTAGCTTTCTGGGAAAGCTAAAAACTCAAATCAAGGTACTACACCCATGTCCTATTTCTCCCTCATTCCAATCCAGTGATCCTAGTCCAGAACCTAATCCAAAAGATTACAAATTGGCACCCTAATGAGTTGTCATGGCAACCTCTAGCTGTCATTCATTCCATGTCCCAGGGTTGTAAATTCTCATTTTTAGTCTATACATATCCTACTATTTCAAGAGGAACACCAACCAAAATGAAATATAATATGTCAGGTGCCAAATATCATAAGAGAATTGTACTTGCTATTGCAGACAATCAGAAATGATTTTCAGTTGCTTTTGCTTTCAGAGATCCAACAAATCATTATGCTCTAAACCCACTGGGCTGGTCCTCAAAGAGATGACATTTATTTTAGATTCTTTTAATTTTTACTTGCTCCATCAATATTTAAGATTATTTAAAAATATCAACTGCCTCTTGAGTTTAAAAGACTGTCTAGAAAAAAAAATGGCATTATTTTCTGAACCTGGGATAATGAATTAAAGTTATTGATTGATATAATATTAAATTATAATAAAATGATGCTGAGTATCAATTAACATAATTTTTTCACTCCTCTTTTAAAAACTTGACTCTGAAGAGTCAGAGTTGTAGGTGACCCAAAGGCTCATAAAGAACATCAGTGATCATTATGACTAGGTGTAATGGGAATGTAAATTTTAAAGATCTTCCGTGCCCCAGGCTAAAGTGCACCTGGAGCCTGGGGTGGGAGGCTTGTTTTTCAGTAGATACTTTTTGATTGGCCAGTGGGTCAATAAGGTTGTTACATTCTCTGAGCCAGGAGAAGGGTATATAAGCCCTGATGTGTAGCTTTGTTTTGGGGCTCACTTTGAGAATTGTTCTGTGATTTGAGATGAAATTCTGGGAAGCCGTTGTCCAGAGCCCCCCAGCTTTGAAGCCCAGATGTTGTTTGGTATTGATGTAATGGTTGGACAGTTTGGAAATCAGTCTACTTTATCTGTTTCTGTCTTGATAATTCTCTCTGTATATTCTGAAGTTCGGGGTGCTGATCTTTTTCCCCTGAACTAGATAAAAGATACATATCTGACTGATTAAAGCTTGTTAACCCATTTTGAGTTGCTTTCCTTTATAAAAGCAGATCCAAGAACCAGTGCTGGCAGCAAACCCTGAGGAAGCTTGGGGTGCTTGCTGCTATACTAGGCTATAGTGTATCTCTGAGTAGGATATAGTATCTACACATAAAAAGTAGCTTAAGGGAATATATCAAGGCTAATGCTTGCTAATAGATGGACAGCTATATTAGTGGATGAGTGTTGTATTGGTACCAATGGAATGTAGAAGGATCTAGAGAAAGGACCCCAGCACAATGAGTATAGAGTCTCTCTGGGGGATCTAGGGAGAATGTGGGTGAGTTGTACAAAAAAAAGAAAGTGGACAGGTCAAGGTCTGCACTGATCAGAGAGGTATTGACGATATCATAGATCCACTGAAACACTAAAATATCCTCTAAGGGTAAAAATCAACTGGGGTCCAAAGTTCTTAAAATTTCAAAATACAGAAAGTAGAGTTTACAAATACATGGCCAATGCTCAATTCTTCACTGTCAAGGAGTAGAGTATATATGTTGGTACAATAAACAGAAAATCCCCAAGCCCCTTTTTAGCTAACAGTTTTCTTCTCCCACATTCGAATAAATGGCTAAGAGTGATTCTTACTTTGGAGATAGCAAAGTCTATCCCCAACAGGATACCTATTTCCCCTCTCCCACTGCTCCATAGCAACAGCAAAGCCCCAGCCCCAATCTTATCAGAGCTATATTTAGGGAAAGTGGAGAATAAAGAACCTGGAGCCTTGGGTTTCTGCTACAAGCACACATCTGGTGCATAACAAATACTTAATAAATGTGTGCTGTCTGACTGATTGATTGTGACCTCAATTCATAAGAATAGTCAGTTGACAAATAGGGAAGACTGTTTTTGCTCTACCCCTTCCCCCACCCCCATCTCACCTGCAGTTTCCAAAGGGAGCTATCTACCTTCTAACAAAAGTGTTAATGAAATACAAAATGTCCAAAAAATGAACATTACCCAGAAAGAAGAGGGAAAATAAAGGACTAGATAATCTGGAAACCCTGCAAACTCAATCCCTAAATAACCCATAATCAGACATATGGCATATCATCATAAAATACATGTTTTCAAAATGCTAAACTTAAAGTGAATGAAGAAATGTCTGTAGAGAAGCTGAGACACCCAAAATCTTGAAACTATGAGTAACCAATGTATGTACTTATTTATAGTTGCAAAAGAGTCTGCTAATGTGGGAACACTTTTCCCCTGTAGAAATTTTAAAATCAATTTCCATGAAGCCTCTAATACTTAAGTGAGTTTCCCTGTCTGAGATTTTTCCAGTCCCCAGTGAAGCAAGGAAATTTCATGTTCGTATTAAGATCTGTTAGACATCATGGAGTCAGAAGAGACGAAGGGATTCTGAATACTGCTCTACTGACACCTGCTAACCACAGAAAAATCAGCTAAGGTCTAAGCCTCAATTTCCTCACCTGTAAAATGAGACAATATAGCTACATTAACTGTCTCACAGGGTTGTTCTGAAGATAAATAAGATAATATCTGTAAAAAATAAATAAACTGTTTTCTGAAGAGCAGTCCAACTAAGTTTTGAGAGACTTATCACCAGGTGAGCTAGAGGATGACGAATTTTTACGGCTACAGCAACTCTTCACAATTCCATTTAACAAGCATTTGTTAAGCATCTATTATTATAAAGGAGTTGGGAGCATAAAGGCAAAAATGAAAAGTCTCTGCCTTCAGGGACCTTACATTTTTCTGGATGACTGTCTACCAATTTGTAGGGGCTGAGAAGTACACCAGTAAAGAAAATATCCATACCAAGGAAACCACAGATTCCCAAAGAACTGAAAAATTAAACAGTTCTAAGCTAGTCCTCATTGGCAGCTTGGTGGCATAAAGAGGGAAAATGAATCTCTTAAATGATACAAAGGAGACTGAACAGAAGGCAGACCAGTTTCTACAACATTGTCCTCTCTCTATTCTAGGAATAAGAATATCATCTGGTCCTTTTTTACTAAGGTAGCTAGATAAAGACCTGTATTCAAATCCAGTCTCATATACTTACTAGCTGTGTGATCCTGGGCAAGTCACTTAATCTCCATTTGTCTAGGAGCAACTAGATGGTTTAATAGATAAGAGCACTGGGTCTGCAGTCAGGAATACCTGAGTTCCAATCTAGCCTCAGATACTTGCTAACTCTGTGACCCTGAAAAAGTCACAACTCCTGTTTGCACCTTAATCCATTGGAAAAGGAAATGGCAAACCATTACTGTATCTTTGTCAAGAAAATTTCATGAACAGAATGGTCCACAGGGTCATGAAGAGTTGGAAATGACTGAAAAACAAATTTCTATTAAAATCTGCCATGACCCCCTCAGGGCAGCGCCAGAAAAGAGGGTCCCCTATGGGTCTCAGGGCAACACCAGTGAAGCACATCAGGACCTGTAGCCCCTGGCACAAGAAGCCTAAGACAGTGTCCCTTCCACCCTGGGAGCAGAGGTCAAATTTAAAAGAAAGGAAAAAGGCCCCAAAAAAGATAAGCAAAAAAGTAAAAAAAGAATTGGACCATAGAAAGTTATTATGGTGACAGGAAAGATCAAGACACAAACTCAGAAGACAACAATGTCAAAACATCTAGAGGCAATGTCACAAAGAAAAATGAGAAGTGGTCTCAAACTCAGAAAGAAATCATGGAAGAGCTCAAAAAGGAGCTTTAAAATCATATAAGAGAGGTAGAAGAAAAACTGGGAAAAGAAATGAGAATGATGCAAGAGAATTATTAAAAAAGAGTCAACAGCTTAGAAGAAGAAAACTATTAAAAAGTAGAATTGGCCAAATGTAAATAGAAGTACAAAATCTAACTGAGGAAAACAAGTCATTAAAAGTGAGAATTTGACAAGTGGAAGCTAATAATTCTATGAGCCATCAAGAATCAATTAAACAAATTTGAAAGAATGAAAAAATAGAAGAAAATGTAAAATACCTCATTAGAAAAATAACTGACCTGGATAATAGATACAGGAGAAACAATATGAGAATCATTAGACAGTCTGATAGTCATAATCAAAAGGAGGTTATGGACAGCATTGCTCAAGAAATTATCAAAAAAAACTGCCCTGATATCCTGGAGCCAGAGGGCAAATGTCGATGTCAACAGACATTGAAAGAATTCACCAATCACCTCAGGAAAGAGATTCCAAAATAAAAACTCCAAGGAACTATTATTATAGACAAATTTTGGAACTATTAGGGTCAAGGAAAAGGAAAAAATACTGCATGGCCAAAAAGAAACAATTCAAATATTGGGCAACCATAATCAAGAATGCACAGGACTTAGAAGCTGCAACATTAAAGGATCGGAGGTTATGGAACATGATATTCTGGATGGCAAAGGAGGTAGGAATACAATCATGAGTCACCTACTAGGAGAAATTAAGCATAATACTTCAAGGGAAAAAATGGTCATTTAATGAAATAGAAGGATTTTAAGCTTTCATAAGGAAAAGACTAAAACTGAACAAAAAAATTTGATCTCCAATATAAAGCCAGTCATGGGTTCAATATAAGATCATAGAATTCAAAGGTGGAAGGATATTCGGGAAGAAGAAACTGAAGCTCAAAGAGGGTTATTTTCATCATGAAGAATTTTAACTACATCAGCAGTTCACATAATTTTGGGAATATTTAGAAATAACATTATGAGGTAAACTCCACTGATAACAACAATGGCCAATGGTGTAATGCCATGCACAGAAGCTTTCTAGAGGACTGCTACTATAAACAGCTTTTAAGGTTCTGATTACACAGTATAATGAACACTCTATTCCATAACAAATCAAAGCAAAACATTCACAGAAAATCAATGTACAGCACTCACAACATTACAACTTATATTCACAACAGCTTATCATTAAAATGGCCACAATAGTTTTCACCAAAGTGGTCACAATATAACAATCATCTCAAAGTACAATAGTCAAAGTCTTCCACTCATGAGGCAAAGTCTTCCACTCATAGGGCACTCTTAAGTTAACTCTATCAGTCACTTATTCAGCAAAGTCTTCCACTCATGGGGCAAAGTCTTAATTAACTCAGTCACTTATTCATCAATCAATTACTAAGCATCATACACAAAACCCTCCATCCCTAGGTCACTAGTAAACTACAATTTCATCTTTACTCAGTACCCAGAGAAAGGTCTTTTCATCTTGACTTGGGTTCTCAATTCCCTGGATCCCCTTCCATGGTCCCAGATTCTACCTGGATGCATCAGACTGTCACCTGGGTTCAATGGCAGACAGCTCCCAGTTCCTTGTCCAGCTCTCTGGGTAGGTCCTGCTCCACACTGAAGTTCACAGGGTCTGGTCCATGTCAGATCCTTCACAATTTCTGCTCCAGGGAATTCAAGGCTCAACCAAGCCACAAACAAAGTCTCAGCATCCCAGTCATGTTTCCTCAGTCACCTGGGTTCCTGGCTCTGGGCTCCAGGCTCCTGTTCAGAAGAAGCTCCCCCATGACAAGTTCTCAGGAAATGCTGGCTCAGTTCTCTATTCTCTCTTCTGTAGCTGCTCTGTCACCAGATGCTGGTCCCAAGAAATGATGACTGTGCCTCTCTGGGGCTTTTCTTATATACACACAGCATTAGCTTCCTATTTCAGCCAACCCCTTCCTGTTACATCAGTAACAGGAGACAGGAGTTCATACCTTCTGTTTCCCCAACAGAGGTTTCATCAGTTACTAAGTGCTAAGTACCTGCTACCTTTGCCAACACAAAGGGATCTTCAAATTCAAATTACATTACCATTACAAATGGGGCTTCAACTCTAGAGGAACTGGTGCTGGTTGGTCCCATACCCATACAACATCTATATAAAAAGCATAGTTCTAAGGTTTATTGGGGGGGGGAGGAATAGTTACAGGGGAGATTTTGAATTGAATTGCACTGAAATGAATTAAGACAAATTATTCAATATATGATGAAAATCTTCCAACCTGATTAATAAAATTCATTTTTCAAAGAGACACCCAGGGGTGGCTAGGTGGCCCAGTGAGTAGAGCACAGGCCCTGGATCCAGGAGGACCTGAGTTCAAATCCAACCTCAGACACTTAGCACTTACTGGTCACATACTGGCTGTGTGACCTTGGGCAAGTCACTTAACCCCAATTGCCCTGTCTTCCCCCCTCAAAAAAAAAAAAAGGGATACCCATTGCAACCTTGTTCATCTCATGCCCCCTTTTAATTGACAGACTACTGCAAAAACAGTAACTTCATTTTTTCCCCAGTGACATCTTAACACAATTTAAGAGCAACATGTTTGTGGATAGAGCACAGGGCACCATATCAAAGCAATATAGCATAATGGACTAAGGACCAGATTAACTATCCAAAGACATGATTTTTTTAAGTGTAGCTGTCATTAACTAGCCCTGCAACCTTGGACAAGTTACCTACTCTCTCTAGGCTTCTGTTTACTTACTTATGAAAGTAGGGAGGTTGATCAGATGATCTCTAAGGTATCTCTAAGCTCTTGGATTCTAAAAAGAATGAATTATCACTCCCTCCCCCTAAACTAAATGGATTGATCCTTTACTCTGCATTTTTTCCTTCATTTATAAAATTACCTTGGAGCTTATTTTGTGAGACAATTTGGAGGATGTTTAGACTAAAATGAATAAATAATCTGTCTCATTTCCAAACATTTTAATTCAACGAGAGCCTATATGATTACTACCTTACTAATAAACCTGAGTTATACTGGATGTAGAAGATGTAAGACTAAGGGAATAATTGCTTGGCACTCAGAGGTCCCACCAGTCTTCACCATCATTCTTTATCAACTACTAAATCTGCTTCATTGGTAGCTCTGCAAACATTCTCGAGATCTTGTAGACCACTGAATTGATGAATGATGTTAAAATTCCTGGTAACAGAAACACCAGTTTCCTGTGTCTGTCTCTATAATGTAGAGGTAAGCACATGTAAGAACCATAGACAGATTTCTCTAACAAAGGTTCTATTCTGAAGATATATAGGGAATTTATTCAAATTTATAAGAATAAGGGTCAATTGATAAATGGTGAAAAGGTAGCTTTTAGAAGAAGAAATTGAAACTATTAATAGCTATAAAATGCTGTAAATCCCTAACTCGAGAAATACAAATTAAAACACCTCTAGGCTTCTATATCACATACATCAGATCAACAAAGCTGACAAAAAAGGGAAAATGACAAATGCTGGAGCATCTGTGGGAAAAACAGGTACATTAATGCATTTTGGTGCAAACAGTGAAATGCTCCAATTATTTTAGAAAGAAATTTAGAACTAAACTCCCAAAGCTATCAAACTGCAAAGTCTCTTACCCAGTGATACCACTGTGAGATGTATGCCCCAAAGAAAAAGGAAAAGGAACCATTTGTACAAAAATATTTAAAGCAACTTTTTCTGTGGTGGCAAAGAACTGGAAACTGAAGGGGTGGCCACACACTAGGCAGAATGGCAGAACAAATTATGGTATATGAATGAAATAGAATATTATTGTGCCGCAAGAAATAATAAAGGGGCTGATTTCAGAGAAACTTGTAAAGATTTTTATGAACTGATAAAGAGTGAAGAGAGCAGAACCAAGAGAATAATTTATATGCTAATAACAATATTGTAAAGACAAATACTTTTGAAAGAGTTTATGAGTCTCATCGATATAATGACAGACCACAATAAGGAAGAGCAAAGAGGATATTTGTAAAGTGCCTACCATGTGCCAGACACTGTGCTAAGAGCTTTACAAGTATCTCATTTGATCATCCTCATGATGAAAATATGCTATCTTACCTCCTGATTGAGGGGTGACAGATTCAGGAATGCACACTGAAACACTTTATATATTTTATATAAAAAAAAAAAACAAGAATTTGTTTTGTTTGACTATAATGGTTTATTGTAGGGGGGTTGCTTTTCTTGCTTTCTCGACATATGGGATGGTTGGGTTAGGGAGAGGAAGAAAGACAGATCTTTGAAAAAAATTAATAAAACTATAGATGGCTACTATCAAAGATTTGGTTGGCATTGATATGACTACTGTTGTTTCCTTACAAGTCTACTCAGGAAATACAAAGTATAGGGTAACTTCCCCATGAATGTTTTCCTTTGGAGGATATGTATAATACTGTGTGGGATAACAAAAGCATAAACCATCTAGCTTTCCACATATGAACGGATCAACCCACTACATAATTTATGACCATTCTCATGAATAAAGAGCTAAGTGTGCCAGTAAGTACCACAGGTGACATCACATTAAGGTTAGTGCTTTACATAAAACTAAGATTGTATATACCTATTTCACCCATTGTTAAGAAGCAGCTACTCTTCCATAGCCAACATTTATACAGTCATAGGTTCACAGACAGAGCTAGAAAGGGCCTTAGAGGTCTCATGGTACAACCCTTTCATTTAACAGATAAGGAAACTGAGGACAGAGAAGTTAAGTGACACCCAAGGTCTCACAGGTGACAGAGTTGGGATTCGAGTACTCTAAACTCGTGGCATTCTTTCCATGGCACCAAACTATATCCCAATATAAAGGGACATTTCATGTCCACAGTGTTTAAGATGAGAAAGGATAACTGAGACAGGTAAAGCCTGACTTCTATTTCCTACTAAGTCTTATCCTTACTAAAATAGATTGTCTGGAAGGTGGGCTTATCACTGCTTGGCTTTTTTTAAAAACAGACATTAGTGTTGACATTTTATTTCTTTAGAGTATAATAAAAAGCCTAATATAATACCCGAGCAATGTTGCATTCTCCATGACTCCAGAGGCCCCAACCAGCTTGTTGTAAAAACCTGGGAGGCCTGAACATAAAAAATAGGCCTTTGAATCATAGGTGATTTACTCTTCAGCTGGTCTGTTGTTGGGTTTTTTTGTTTTGTTTTGTTTTACATTTCTGCCCCACCCTCTTCAACTCAGACATATTTCTGTCTTTTTTGATGTCTTGGTTTCTCTCCCATCACCATCTCAAAGAAAGCCATTGATTGCTAGATCTATATTTTTATCTGTATAGCATTTCACAGGCTACAAAGTACATTCACATGTATTATTTTATTTGATGAGGAGCTGTCATCAGTGGGCTCTCTAGTATATGTCAATCAATCAATCAATTAAGTGACTTCTATGTGCTGAGAGTCAGAGATATAAGTACAAAATATTAAATAAACTCTAATTACAAAGAGTTTATTTTCTAAAGGAGGAGACAAAATAAGTAAATACAAAATAATGGAGGCAACTAGGTGGCTCAGTGGCTTGAGCACAGGACCTGGAGTCAGGAAGATCTGAGTTCAAATTCAAGTTTAGACATTTACCAGCTGTGTAACTCTGAGCAAGTCACTTAATCTGTTTAACTCAGTTTCCTCATCTACATAATGGGGGTGTTAATCTCCCAAGGTTGTGAGAATCAAATGGGACATTTGTAAAATGCTGTGAAAACTTTAAAGTTCTATATAAATTACTAGCTGTTATTAAATACAGAGTAGTTTGGGAGGGCACTAGCAGTTGATGGGATCAGAAAAGACTTCAAGCAGGAACTGGTGCTTGAACCACATCTTAAAAGAAGAGAGGAGCTCTACTAGGCAGAGGAGGAAATGCATTCCAGGAAAGGAGGATTGGCCAATGTCTCACGTTATGGAGGAAAGAAGGTTATGAAGCTCCACCAGCTCCCTCCTCTTCCTAAATGGGGAAGTCCCAATTCTACAAACGTTGGAAACTTTGGAGAAAGATGAAGATGATGAAAGCATAACAAAATCTAACACCTTTCTATTAGGTTTCTTATGGAGATAAACTAATTTAGATTTTTTTTTAAAACAAGTTACTTTATTTCTTTATTCTTTATTCTTTCTAATTTAGATTTTAAAAGACCCTCTTTCAAAGAACTTTTCAACATGTGCTAAAGTTTTCAGTACAGAATGATTTTTTGTTTTCCTAACATTTTATTTTTCCTTTGTCATTCCATATTAAGATATCCATTGCTCTCTTAAGAAATTAATTTTGCTCACCCAAGTTCATTAGTGAATCTGACTAAAAATATGAAACAACAGATCTGTCCCTTCGTCAAAATGCATTTCTGTTAAGTATGAAGTCACACTCAAGATGCACCTAAGATAATTCTATAATAGCACCATATACTCCCTAGGAACAACAACAAAAAAAGAATATTGAAAAGTGAATTTAATTCCCTGAAACTCTTGCAGAAAAATTAAGGAAAGGTACAGGCTGGCTAGACACATTTCAATAGTGGTTACCATGGAAACAAGTTGGTAGGCTTCATTTTTGGAGTTGTGCAATTCCATCAAATATTAAATTCCACTTGTTATTTGCATATGCACATAATACCACAATTGCCAGTGACCACCTGGAAATGTGTGGTAGGTCTCAAAAGCCTTTAAAGTGGCTCTATTTTATTTAACTAAAACTTACAAAGAAGAAATAAATCATTTTTAATGGATGGATTTTTTTTTAATCCTCCTCTGCTTTCCAACTGTTTCATCTGGGGAAGAAGCCAAGGTGAGGGTAATGATGGCAAAGAGCTGAGGTGCAAAGTATGAGGAGAGGAAAATAGCTTAGTCTTGCTTAAGAGAGGTTTTTATGGATGGGTTTCCAATTACTAAGATAAAAAGATAAACCATTGTTGATGATGTTATCAAGGTCAATTAAGCAGACTACAACAACTCTAGCAATTTTTTTCTAATTAAAACTGTATACCCATTTTGCATTTCTGTGAAAAGACAGCTCTTATTCACAGGATGTAAGAAACAATTACATTGTTTTTCTTCTTGGAGGCAGAGCATCTTAATATTATAAAGTGTATAGCTCATCAGGTTCTGTCCCCTTTTTAACTTACCTCTATTTAATAGTATACTTTCTTTCTGCCAGGCTTGCAACCCTAAAAGGACATGCTGCACTTTCAGTTTTGAAAATTAAGAAAAAGCATCTATTTCACCACAGAACTAGAAATGCAAAAGCTCAGCAAGAGTGGACTAGCTTACTCAAATACTTTCCTTACAGTGTAAGGAAAAGCAAGTTGCTACACTAAATTTTTTTTTCTACTTGATAAGATGGGATTGGTATTTGGTGCTCTTTGTTAATGCGCTGCCTTAGAACCAGTAGATTTACCCCCACAAGGATACACACCCTGAAAAGCAGACTGATTAATTTACCTGCCGCCTAAGATGCTCACTGACCATTAAGCCCAGATGTCAGGAGTTGGGATTGGTGGATTTTGTGTTCCAACGCTTGGTAGCCACCTGGCATGAAACCAAGAACCACAATCCTATTATGAGGTCTTGATCCTAGTCCAACAGTCCTAACTTCCCAGACATGAGAACCCAGGGTAGTAAAACACATTAACTGTTGGGAGGAGATTATGAACTTCCAGTTAGAAGGTCAAGCAAGGAAGAAAACAGGGGAAAGACCAACTGAAAATTCCATGGGGTGGCCTAAGCTTTCATATTGACCAAGTCCTGACTCTTACCATTTTGTCAAGGCCCAAATGAAAGACCAAAAAATAATTCCCAGAGAGTCATTATATGAGGACTGGTTAAATGTTGGCATGAATGTCACAAAAGCAAAGAAACATTAACATCAGTGGAACAAACTTCCACCCCATTACTTTCCATTTGTTCATGCCCTCCTCTTCCTTCGAGGCCCATGTCAAAGCTTACCTCTTCTATGAAGCTTCTCTGACCACCTTCTTCCCTCTCTTCCAGGTGGAAGTAAATTCTTCCTCAAATTTCTCAAAGCCCTTTGCTTGGTCCTCATTCAACATTATACTTATCTCACTTTTCCTTAAAGTATATTTATCAGAATAGCTGTTCACTTTTCCACTTCCCTCCTCTCTCTCCTGCCCTTCCCCCTCACCACTGGATTTCAAACTTCTAGAGAACAAGAACTTGTGTCATACATACTAGGGGGAACTTGTCAAATTAAAATAGAATTTAATCTAAAATCTATACTACATTATTTTTTAAATCCCAGAGCCTTTCATATAATAGGCATTTAATAGGATCATGAATTCATAGCTGAAAGAGACTTTAGAGGCCATCAGGTTCAACCCTTCTCATTTTACATCTGAGGAAACTGAGGCATAGAGAGATTAAGTGACTTGTGCAGGGTCAAACAGTCAGTGAGTGTCTGAGGCAGGATTTGCATTCAGATATTCTTTTTTTTTTAAGCAATTGGGGTTAAGTAACTTGCTCAAGGTTACACGGCCTGGTGTGTGCTAAGTATCTGAGCCCGGATTCTATCCCCAGGTCATCCTGACACTGGGGCTGGTGCTCTTACTCGCTGAGCCACCTGGCTGCCCCTAAGCAATGGGGGTTAAGTAACTTGTTCAAGGTTACATGGCCAGGTATTTCTGGGTAGGTGCTAAGTGTCTGTGCCCTGATTCGATCCCCAGGTCATTCCCACACTGGGGCTGGTGCTCTTTACTCGCTGTGCTACCTGGCCTCCCCAACACTCAGATATTCTTAAATAAGTTCAGCACTCTACCCATGCCATCACCTGGCTGCATGTTGAGTTGAGTAACTCCCAAAGACTCAATTCAGACTGTTTCCAAGTACAAAAAAGAAGCCAAATTTGTTTTGTAAGTGCCTGATAAGGTTTAACTTTCTAAAATTTCATATTCAGTTAATAGATCAAAAGTCATATCAATTTAGCTAAATAACAGCTTGAGGAGAATCTTGTTATTGAAAACAATGTCAGAAAGCCACATATTTTATAATCGCTGCCCCTATCCCTGGTTTTCCTTTTACTTTATCTGTGATCTTGATCTCTTTGCTCTTTCTGGAACAAGGGACTCCATCTCCAGACTCTGGGAATTTTACTAGCTATTCCCCATACCTGGAATGCTTCTCCCTCTTCATTTCGATGCCTCTCAGTTTCCTTTAAATCCCAGATAAAACCCCACCTTCTAGAGGGAGCTTTTCCTGATCCCCCTTAATTCTAGGACCTCTCTTCTGTGATTATATCCAATTTATCCTGTATATATCCTGTTTGTACATAGTTTTTTACATGCTGTCTCCCCATAAGACCATGAGTTCCTGTAGAGCAGGGACTTTCCTCTGGATCTCCAGACCTTGGCACACAGAAAGTACTTAATAAATGTTTGCTTACTATCAATTTAGCTCCCTAAGAAATGGAATGATATTTGTAAAGTAATTAAAAATCATTTTTAACACAAATTAAAAGAGTCATACTTCAGAGAGGTAAACAACTGAGGCAGCTAGGTGATAAGGTGGAGAGAGGGCTGGGCCTGGAGTTAGGAAGACCTGACTTCAAACTTATTAGGTGTGTAACTTTGCAAATTTGCCTGTGCAAATAAATTAATCTGTTTGCCTCAGTTTTCTCAACTGTAAAATGGGGATGATAACAATAACCTCTCACGTTGTTGTGAGGATCAATGGAGATATTTGTAAAGCACTTAGCCTAGTGCCTGGCACATAGTAGGCATGATATAAATGCTATTTCTTTCCCCTTCCCTCTACTTCCCTCTTTCAAAGTTTTAATTTTTAAAACAAATTTTATATTCCTTTCAATGATGCAGATCACAACACAGCCATGCCTGTGCAAATCTTGGCCATATCTTTGTCAATTACCTGGAGGGGATCATTAATAACATACAGGCTTACACACCACCCTTCACTGTGCTCCCTTGTTGCCTTCCTGTACCATCATAGGATCCTAGATTTGTATCTGGTAGAAACCTCGGAGGTCATCTACTTTAACAGCTTCATTTTACAGATGAGGAAAATGAGATCCAAGGCAGTTTAATCATTTGCCCAAGGCCATAAAAGCTGCTGTTCAGTCTTTTCAGTCGTGTCCAACTATTTGTGACCTCATTTGAGGTTTTCTTGGCCAAGATATTGGAGTGGTTTGTCATTTCCTTCTCTAGTTCACTGGATAGATGAACAACTGAGGCAAACAGGGTTAAGTGACTTGCCCAGGGTCACACAGCTGTAAGTCTCTAAGTCAGATTTGAACTTAAGAAAATGAGTTTTCCTGACTTCGGGTCCAACTCTCTATCTACTACGCCACCTAGCTGCCCTGTCATAGAAGTAGTAAGCATCTGAGATGAGATTTGAACCCAGGTACTCCAACTTTAAAGCCAGTGTGGTCTTTCCATTGCTGTCAGCTTCCAAATGCCAGAAGAATGTTATCAAACTTTAACATCAACCCCAGCCAAGCATAATTACAATGGCTAACCTGTGTCCTCCCTCCAAAAAAATCATCACCACTACAAAAAATTGTCCTCAAATTATATTTCTTTAAAAAAATTCTTAAGTATGTTTGGTTGATGAATTTTTTTCACATCGCCATGGTTTTCCCCAGTATCCCTCTCCCTTCCCAGAAAGCTATTCCATGTAACAAATAATCTTTTTAAGACAAAAAGAGGGGAAAATTCGATGTAAATGATCAATGCAATGCATTAAAAATAATTCTAATTCCAAAACTAAATATAAATTATATTTTTATTATCTACATCTCTGTTCTGGCCCATCAGTTGACTATGAGTATATAAATTCATACGACCTAAGAGAAAAGGACAAGGAATACGGAGAGGAAGGGAAAAAGGGGAAGGGGAGGGGGAGAGAAAGGAACACTATCCTCTGTAGGATCCTACTATTCTAGAGTTGGAGTCAGTAGTTGCTCACGGCAACAGCCACATCAGACTACATTTTCAGCCCTGGAATCCATCTGCCCAGTGGCAATGGGAGCATCTAAGAAGGTGGAAAGGATGATGTTGGTATTAATTCAGGTATTAATGCAATTCTCCTGCAGTTCTTCATTAGTCTCCTGAGGCCAGCTACATAAACTAACTGGAGAGTAGTCTTTCTTAAAATGTTTTCAAGCAATAGATATGTAAACCTCAAACAAAAATAAAACTTTACCCATAGTGAATTAAAGCTGATATAATTAAATAACTTAAATTTTATGTGAAAACTGAGAGAATTAAGTGGTTAAAAAAATACCCAAACCAAAAAAACTTCCAACTTTATATGATAGCTTTACCCAGGGGATTTCTACTGTTTGCTTTTGGGCTTTTTTCACTTTTTTTTAATAAGAAAAAAATAATAACTACGAGGGACTGTTATTTTGAGGTAAAAACAACAACACTTGCCAGATATAGCTATAGAATTTATACTCTGAAATATCCAAGTTCTCATCTAAATAGTGTATAATTTTTAAAACTACTTAAAAGAACAATTAAAATTGAGTCTGTCTACATTTCATACTGAGTAAAGTCTCTTAAGAAATAATACATTGTGAATGTAGTCCAAAGACTGGGATTTTTTTTTTTCTGTTTTCATGTGTTCAAATAACCAGTCTGACTGAATTTTTTACTTTTAACCTGGAATACAAGACCTAAAACTACTTTTCAAATTTTTCAAAAAATGTTAAGTGATAAAATGTTAAGTGATTGAATTTGTTGAGGTTTTTTCATCTTAGAATTTGTGTACTAGTAACTAGGATGATAACACCAACTTTCTTGAACTTGAAATGATCTCCTGTCCCTTTCTGGATTATCCAAATAGTGGGCATTGTTTTTCCTTCTTTGTATTGGATAAATACCAAAAATGATGCAACATACATCTGAAATATTTGCTAAGGGCTAAAAGAACCCATATTTTCTAGATACACTAAAAAGATTTCATTCAATTTAGACTCACACATGAAACTGCAGAAGAGGCCTGCCTAAATTAGTAAAAACTCCGTTTTACAGGTTTAAAAATTCAATTCAATTTAACAGTCAGAGAATGTCTACAACATAAGATACCATACTTGTTACTTTTTATTAATTTCACATATTTTCAGCAACATTTTAAAAATGTTCCTCTGTTAAACATGTGCATACTAGTAGTAGGCTAAAAATGCATTTCCATAAGAGATGTCTTGCTTTAATGAACAGATAAGAATAATTTGTACTGAACTTATCAAAGTACCAGTCCCTCACTTACATCATTACATTTAAAAAATTTTAATGGGTATTTCTAAACTGCCTGGAAGCAATCTGATCTCTTCAAATAGATGATTTTCTTTTAAATCTTTTTTACACTATTCTTTTGCTTTGTTTCTTCATATTATAGAAAAATGAACCCCAGTCCTGGCTTTAAGCTCATTAGCACACACTCCAAATAAGTCAAGTTTACATTTATGAAGTTTCACAGCACAGACATGCGCCAGCATAAGGTCACTTTAACCAATGTTGTTTTGCAACGATATGTTAACACATTTTACCATGCAGCACTAGAAAAGAGACAAGCCTTTATGTAAAATGGCAGTTGATCTCTAGAGATACAAATTCCCTCCACCCTCTGATTGGTGGATAGAAAAGAGTAGCCCACCTATGATTCTTTAATACTCAAGCCAATCAGAAAATAGGAGTTGAGGCCTGGGGCAGTGAATCACAAAAGTCACCAACTCTCATAGTTTGGCCTCTTCTCCTACTTTCTCCCCCCAAACCTCCATATGGTCCTCTCTGATTGGTGGGAGCTGGGGGGGAAATGGCTTCTTTTCCAAGTGATTATAGTGAGTCCTGGGAGAAGGAAGGTGTTCAGATGGCTGGCAAAATATCACAGCAGCCCCCTTGTCCCCTGCCACCTCATTTCTTTGTACCCAATAGATACTGAAACCATGTTTTAACAACTGGCATGGTGGCATTTGCCCTCCCTAACAGGTAAGAAATCTGAAGATCCAAGAAGGGGGAAGGGGGAAGCTGACAGAAGGGGGAGTCAGTGTTACCATTATAAAGATTATATTGTCTCCAGTCTCTGGAAAGAACTAATTTAAGCTTTTATAGTCTACATTTTGGCAGCCAAGAAACCTACTTCACATTTATAACAGAGTTCCTCTGGAATTAAGTTCCCCTTGAAACATTGTTTCACCCAACATCTTGTTTAAATGGAACCAATTAAGTACATTAGGTGAAAGTATAACTGGGCTTTTTTTTTCTTTTTTGGCAGTACAAGGGTTGGTGGGGGAGGGTTGAAGAGAAAAGAAAATAGGGAATAGAGAAAGGATGCGAAAAACTTCAAGGGACTTATCTTCTGGAACATGTACCAAGTATCTGACTAGCAAAGGACTAGCAGTGGCTATGTGACTGAGGACAAGCAGATGAGGTGGATAAGAACTAGACCAATTAGCAGACTAAGTGAAGAAAGGAAATGATGGAGGGAATTAAGTTGTAGACAGTGGAGGAGCAGAGGCTGAATCCTAAACAGCTGGGCCATAAAGACACTAAATGACTCTCCATAGTGACATCAGCCAGAAGGTCTCAGTTCATTAGCCAGATTGTGCTGTGTTCTTTCCTTTCTTCATCCTGCAGATTAAATACCTACTATGTGCAGAAGACTCTGTGCTAGGCACCAGGGAGGACATAACGGTTACGTCGCAGTCCTAGCTAGAGATGCAAAGAGCAAGTCCAGTGCTAGGACAAGTCATCCAAATCTGGGAAAGAATCAAAAAAGGCACTGCTGTTAAATGATCTTTTAAAGACTGGCTTTAAATCCCACCTTCTACAGGAGACTCTTTTCACCTTCCAGTCCCTGGACACCTCTCCTTATCCCCAAATAGTGCCTTCCCTCTGAGACTGTCTTCCATTTGTACACTGTTATCTTTTACATACTGTTATTTGCACACTGTCTCCATTAGAATGTGAACTTCTTAAAGGCAGGGACCATGTTTTTGCCTTTCCTTGTATCTTCACTGTTTAGGATGATGACTGGCACATAGTAACCACACACATAATAAATAAAGACTTGAGTAAAACGTTCATCAGGGGAAGATAGATGTTAGAGAATTCATACACTTGGAAAACAGCCACTACAGGCAGAGAACTTCAAACACTGCAAGGCAACTATAGTGGAATCCACTACCTGGGGTAAAGGACCCTGGAGTAGGCATGAGAGGGTAGGCCAGAAAGGGGTTCGCATGAGATGTGATCAGATATGATCACTGGAGCTAAGATGCAAGGTCATCGGATTAACTTCCTAGTCTAATTTACCATCCTTGCTAGCCAGGTGCTAAATTCAACATTGTTACTACCTGCCGAAGGAGTACAAAAGCTTTGAAAACTAGCTATATTTCATTCCCTTTAAGCCAAAGCCCAGATTGTTCCACCCCAAGTTCCTGGTCCCTACCGGAAAAAAAAAAAGCTTATATCAAAAGCAATTTTAACAACCTAGTCTATCATACAAAGGTTCTAATTTAATTCTTTCTGTACATTTATCATCTGTGTAAAATAGACTTGAAATTATGGCATATTAGTATGTTTTTTCATTACCTTGATGTACATAAATAGAAGATGATTAGCTTCTAAAGAAGATACTAAAAAAATTTTAGTGCAACTTTTCCACTATGGTTAACAACAGAAAGACTTTCTTTTTTTAAAAACCCAACCAAAGCAGGATTTCCTGAATCTGAGGTTTATCCTTCAATTTCAGTTCAGAATGCTTTAGGACAAGCTACAGCAAGCTTCTCTAGAAAGGATGAAATTGATTCCCTTAATGTCAATTCCACCTTCCCCCCATCCCCCCATTCCTCTTCTTTGATTGAGTGACAAAATAAGAACACATTTTCTTTTAAAATGCTAACAAGAAAAAAATTCAGTTGTTTTATTCTTTATATGAGCACTCCAACTTTTTATAAAAGTTATATAAAAATACAGATTAACATAAAACAAATTAGATTGTGGTTATTTATTTTGTTGTTGTTATAGATGGATTAGAACCTGGAGTCAACATACCTGAGTTCAAATTTGACTTCAGATACTTACTAGCTGTGTGACACTGGGCAAGTCACTTAACCTGTTTGCTTCAATTTCTCTTCTATGAAATGGGGATAATAACAATACCAACCTCCTAGGATTGTTGTAAGGATTAAGTGAGATAATAATTGTAAAGCACTTAGCACAGTGTCTGACACATAGTAAGCTATATAAATGTTAGCTATTAATAAATAGCAAACTCCCTGGCCTTCAAATCTAGTTTGATACATAAAATCTGAATTTGCATCACACTTCTCAGAAACAATATATCTACTGCAAACAGTAATGGTCTACCACTGTTCTAACATCCAATGGGAAATTCAAATTAAAATCTAATCCAGAAAAATCAGAATATGCACCAAAAATGACTAAAATTCAGAATATGGGAGTGTTAAAAGGCACATGCACATACATTTCCTTAAAGGTCTCATCATTTCATCACTCATTAAATGTTAGCTCTGCCTACAGAAACTTGTCAACTTAGGGTGCCTGGTAGCAATCAAGTTCTCAATGTCACAAATCTGAAAAATGTCTTAAATGCCAGATCACTGTAAAAACGTGTTCTTTGTTATATAAGCAAGAAACTCAGGGTTCAGAGTACAATTTATTTACACAAATCACTAACTTCTAGGTTGTATACATACAGGTGTATATACATACATTTCCATACATGCACATACATACCAGGTGATTAGAAAACATTCCTGCTTTGATGACACTATTATAGGAATACTTTAAGTGGTCTTGCATGTCACTTATAGCATTTATGTACCTGACAATTTACTGACACCAAAACCAGTGTGATTAATTAAGGCCATTACTGATTGTTCTGGAAATAAAGTAAAAATCTAGATGTCCAGTTGCCAGACATCTACACATGCTATCTAAATGCAAATTGCAGGGACTAAGAGAACCTAGAAAAGGATTCCAGATGTATGCTTCCTCCTTTCCCTACCAGTCTCCAAGAGGAGAAATAGGCTAGAATTAAACCTATCTCTACCCCACCACCCCCACCCCTTTAATACTGTTGGTCTAGGGGTATGAGTTTGGTTCAGAACAAATTCTCTTCCCTGTTCACTAGCCCTTAGCTAACTTAATTCCTTCCCACTAAATGCTAGTTACATAAAAGACCATCATAAATTATGACTAGTGAGTAAACCCATTTATCAAACAAACAGCGATGAGAAACTGGAGAAGTTCTACAAATTAGAATATACCAAAAAATACACAGGAGTGAATTAGTTCTTTGCTAAAGCAAGACCTTAGCTCAAACCAAGAGAAAAGCCCTCATCTTATCTAAGGAGAATCTCTCTCTTCAAAGTTTTAGGGAAGCAAGGTGGAAATCAGGGACTTGACAGCTTACACCCTCCACATGTGCAACTTCCCAAGTCTTTTTACATGTCTCCCAAAGAATGTCTGGAAGTAACCAGCTTTGTCTAAAAGCAACTCCACCCTTTGTGCAGGTATTCATCATCACATCCAGTTAAGCATTCTGCGCTCACCCCCCAGCCCCCCAATGAGAAATCACAGTTTTCCTCTTTAGACTCTCTACCATGTCCCACAGAAGCCTCTTCTTCTGTATTACTCTAGCCCTGGAATTCACACACTGGAAGTATTCACACTTTGGCTTTTCCTTCTGATTGAATGGTTTCTCCCAGAACCTTAAATGAGGAGGATGCCCAGGATAGCTATGTCTCTTTTTACTTCAGGCTGTTCCCTGAACTTTCCCTACTCTGCCCCCAAAACTAGCCCCTACCCCTTTTCAGCTCCGTTTTATGTATTATCTTCCCTCATTAAAATGTACACTCCTTTCTTTGTGTGCTTATGCCTGTATTTCCAAAATTTAGCACAGTGACTGGCACACAGTAAGTGCTTATTAAATGCCTACTGACTGTCTGACTTATCTATTTGCACATGCAGCAGGAAACAAAACGCCCAGACTTGAGTAGAAGCCCTGTTACATTCAGAACCTTCAGTTACCTCTCTCTAGGTAGATCAAAATGTAATCTGTTGAGTATTTGGGAACTTAGTGTGAACCTTCTATGTCAGATTTTTTATCTCAATATTTGGTTCTCCTGAAGAGATTACAAATTATTAAGAATTAAGTATGCCTTCTACAACCTGCATTTGAGAAGATATCTAGATCAGCTACTAAAGAATAAGGAGAGAGATGAGGAGAAGTCAGAGAGCTTCATTACTTTCTTCTTGGGGTCCATGCAATGGGGATGCCTTATGTCTGAGATCACCTCCTAAGGAGGTCATTTTAGTACTCCATTAAGTTATCACCCTTAGATAGGGTCCAAGAAAAACCTCACCTTATACAGAAGACACTTTAGTGTCCTCTATAATGAAAAGTAGCATAGTTACACTACATATACTTTGAAACTTAACAAGTGATGGATTTTTTTTAACTACAGTTGTGTCATATGACTACCATGTCATTGATGACAGAAGATTCATGAACTTATTTAGATATTTAGAAGACTTATCAATTTTTTACAATGCACACTAAGATTTTTTAGCCAAAGGACACTGAATAATTATAGTAAAAAAAAAAAGAGATGAGGAAAAATCATAGCATCTCCAAAATATGACAAGTAAAAAAACACTTTTTGGGTCCAAATTTTTTTAGAGTTTTGAATATTTTGAAGCTATAAAAAGGAGATATAAACAAATCAATAATAATAAATTACAGCTGAAACTCTACAGAAATAAATGAGGCTGTTTCTTTTTAGGTATATTATCTCAGGACAGATATATAGCATGGTAAATTTTTTTACACATTGTTCATCTATCAAATATCCAATTCAATTTCCCTATCTAGCAATACAATGTAGATTGTTAGTGGCAAAAAAAAAATGCTTATGGTTCATGGGTTAACGAAATAATTCTGATTAATAAACATACTCTTTTCATGTATGCCAAAAAGGACATAAAGTATTTTTTATTATATCATGTGTGGGAACTCCCCCTCTTATGTAACTACAACTTTTCTATGACTTGGTAGTTAAGTCCTAAGAACACACATAGATAGAAGTTAAGAGTCAACCTGGGGGAGTCAAGATGGTGGAGTAGAAGCAGGACTTCCCCACTGCCCCGGCTTCCACCTTCCCCAATCCATGTAAAAAGGGGACTCTAAATAAACTTTGGAGCTGCAGAACCCACAAAATGACACAGAGAAGCTAACCTCCATCTGAGGACAGCCCAGGAGGCCAGCAGGAATCGGCCAGTGCAGAGCTCTGAGAGCCAAGCCCAGCCCCACGCCGAGGCTTTAGCCCCAGGTTGGGCCTGACCAGCCGCAGGCTGGAGGGACTCCAGATCAGCAGCAGCTGTGGCCGTTTCCAGATTTATCAACACATAGATGCAAAGGACAAAGTGAGAGGTCAGTGCAGTCTGGACTTTGGGACCCAGTAAGTGGGAGTACGTGGCTTTTGCCCCCAGGGCAAGAAGCCACTGAGCCGCATGCAGCCAGACAGCACCACATGGCAGCTTCAGCTCCTGGCCTGCAGAGTTTAGGGGGACCAAGCACCAGTCTGAAGGGTAATTGCTCTTGCTTTAACCTTCTTGGATATGGATTGCAGTCTATAGTGGAGGTCCTGGGGTGTGTGTCCAGCTCGCCATAGCATGTGGAGACCTCAGAGAGGGCACCCATCTAATATCTCCAGCAGCTGAGAAAACCCCAGCATTTGGGACGAAAGCTCCTGTCTGGTGGCAGAGTCCTACTGTGGCAAAAAGCCCAGGGGTCAAGTGACTGAGGGGAAATGTGACCAGGCAAAGGAAACAAAGCAGATGGAAGATTCCAACATTAGACTCCTATTTTGGGGACAAAAAGGAGCAAAGCATGGAACAGGAGGAAGACAGTGAAGTTAGAACTCCTGCACCAAAAGTTTCAAAGGAAAATATGAGCTGGTTACAGGCCATAGAGGACCTTAAAAAGCAGATAAGAGGAGTGGAGGAAAAATTGGGAAGAGAAATGAGAACAATGCAAGAAAATTATGAAATGAGAGTCAACAGCCTGACTGAGGAAAATACAATCTTAAAAAATAGACTAACTCAAATGGCAAAAGAGGCTCAAAAATGCAATGAAGAGAAGAATGCCTTAAAAAGCCAAATTTGCCAGATGGAAAAAGAATCTCAAAAGGTCAATGAGGAGAATCACTGCTTCAGAATTAGACTGGAGCAAATGGAAGCTAATGACTTTATAAGAAATCAAGATGCTGTTAAACAGATCCAAACAAATGAAAGAATAGAAGGCAATGTGAAATATCTCATTGGAAAAACCACTGACCTGGAAAACACATCCAGGAGAAATCTTTTAAAAATTATTGGACTACCTGAAAGCCATGATCAAAGAAAGAACCTAGAAATCACCCTGCAAGAAATCCTCAAGGAAAACTGCCCTGATGTTTTAGAACCAGAGGGCAAAACAGAGGTTGAAAGAATCCACCGATCACCTCCTGAAAAAGATCCCAAAAAGAAAACTCCTAGGAATATTATAGCCAGGTTGCAAAATTCCCAGATCAAGGAGAGAATATTACAAGTAGCCAGGAAGAAACAATTTGAATATTGTGGAAACACAATCGGGATAACCCAGGATTTGGCAGCTTCTACACTGAGGGATCGAAGGGCTTGGAATGTGAATATTCTGGAGGTCAAAGGAGCTGGGATTAAAACCAAGAATCACCTACCCAGCAAAACTGAGTATCATGTTTCAGGGGAAAATATGGTCATTCAGTGGAACAGAGGACTTTCAAGTATTCTTGATGAAAACACCAGAGTTGAATAGAAAATTTGACATTCAGATTCGAGAAGCATGAGAAGGTAAACAGGGAAAAGAAATCATAAGGAGCTTATTAAAGTTGAACTATTAACATTCCTACATGGAAAAACAATAATTGTACCTTATGAAACTTTTCTCAATAGAAGGGAATAGAAATATATAGATGTCTATATATGAGGGTATATGGGCATATGAATACATATGTGAATGTGTGTATATATGTTTACAGATATACATAGATAGAAGGCATAGGACCAATTTAACAGGAAGGGATGATACGTAAAAGGTGAAATTAAGAGGTGAGAGAGGAATATAATGAGAGGAGATGGGGAGAGACAGAATGGGGTAAACTATCTCATATAGAAGAGGCAAGGGAAAATGGTTACAATGGAGGGAAAGAATAGGAAGGGAAAAGGGAATGGGTCAACCTTATTCCCATTGAATTTGGCTTGAGGAGGGAATGAAATACACACTAAATAGGGTATCTCACCCTCCAGAAGAGCAGGGGGGGAAGGGAATGAGAGGGGGGGATGATGGAAGGGAGGGCAGGCTTGGGGGGAGGGAAGTTGGAAGTGCCCACTTTTGAAAAGGGACAGGATCAAAGTAGAGAATAGAACAAGTGGGAGGTGGGATAGGAGGGAGGGAAATATAGTGAGTCTTTTACAATACATCTACTATGTTAATGTTTTGCATTAGCCACACATGTACAACCTATACTGAACTGCTTATCTTCCCAGTAAGGGTGGGTGACAAGGGAGGAAGGGAATGAATCTGGAATTCAAAGTTTTAAAATCAAATACTCAAATATGTATATATATATATATATATGCTATTATTAATACTATTTTACATGTAATTGGGAAATAAGATGTACAGGCACTGGGGCATAGAGATCCACTGGAAAAGTCAAAAGGGATATGGAAGAAAATATGGGAGAGAGCGGATTGGAGAAGGGGACATCCTGTGTGACTGCTATTTTGGGGTAGTGGGTAGAGGAAAAACGGGGAGAAAATTTGTAACTCAAAATCTGGCAGAAATGAATGATGCAAATCAGAAGTTAATAAACCATTTGGAAAAAAAAGGCAGATTCTATTATTATACCAGTTCTGCAAGAAACTGAAGCTAAGATAGCATTTGAACTCAAATCTTCCTATCTCTGAGTGCAACAGTCTGATGAAAAATAGCAACAATTCCATAAACTGTGTTGAAAGCAGTTTGAAAATTATTCCAGAAAGCTTCATTATAGAGGTTGGGAATACCAACAATTTGCCAAATGCAAGATGAGAAATAGAAATATTTCTACTCCTGGTAATAAACCCAGTACCTAAGTTATGTTATAGTTCAAAATCTAGAAAAACACTGGATTTTAATCTTTTATTCACCTACCTCAAAAAGGACATGCCTTGAAAACAAGGCAAAACTGTTGTCT
This sequence comes from Petaurus breviceps papuanus, assembly GCF_028583685.1. Lineage (NCBI taxonomy): Eukaryota > Metazoa > Chordata > Mammalia > Diprotodontia > Petauridae > Petaurus > Petaurus breviceps. The sequence goes on from NW_027187302.1 coordinate 8,571,331, forward strand.
TACAGTCTATGGCTTTTTTTTTGGAAGTCACAAAACTTCTGACTGCTGTACAGGTATACTACTTAAGTAAAATACAGAGTTTGTAAAAACAACCAAAAACTCATGGGAGCTTGTTAAAATAGTTCCTAAAAGCAAAATCTAAACACCTTTTGCAACAGTAAGCAACAATGAAGCCATATAAGCAAAAAAAGAAAAGACAAAAAAAGAAAGAAGAAACAAAACCAATCTAAATGAAAATGTCACAGGCTAAGAAATAAAACATTTTTAGTGGCAGAATTACAAGAGATTCCATGTTCTCCAAAGAGCCCTAAATTTGAGTTAAATGACCTAGGTTCAAGTTTCAACTCTGCTTCTTACTTACTGATTGAACATCACTGGGGAAATCAGCCTCCTCACCACTAAAATGAAAATAGGGACATTTGCATTACCTACTTCACAGGATTTTTGTGAGGATTAAGAGAAATAACATATGAAAAGCACTCTAGAAATCAAGTGCCACATAACTATAAGCTATCATCAGATCACAAAATTAAGAGCTGTAAGGCACCTTAGAGGCCATCTAGTTCAATCCCCTTATTTTACAGATGAGGAAACTGAGGCCATGCAAAGTGAACTGACTTGCCCAAGACCACACAGGGAGTCTGTGACAGAACTGGGATTCTGAATCTAGATTCTCCCACTCTCAATCAAGCACTCTTTTCTCTGTACTACACCATGATGCCTTCCATTCCTGTCATCAAAGAGAAACATTTCCTCCTCCTCGTCCCCCATCTAACCTCCTTTCTTCAAGACAAGACATTTCCAGGTGACATTCAGCCAGCTTAGGAGGTTCTTTAAAAAGATGAAAAATGAGCTGATACTCATGTTCAATGGAAAGAATGCATCCCACCAATGAAGACAAATGATGATAAATGTCCCAAGCCTCTGATTTCTGAAAGAGAGGAAAACATGAGTCATGTGCACCCTAATGGAAAAGTAGGTTTGATGGGTTAATATAATTAAAGAATCAAGAGTGTTTCATGCCTAATGCCATCCCTGTCCAAGAGGATGCTTGGAAGCACTAGCTACCTTCTCTGTTTCAATTTCCCTTCTACAAAGAGAGAATACAAGCATGCCCAACAAATTTGACCTTTAAAAAGCAGGCAGTGTTGGGTACAGGAATCATCATCTCCTTCTTCTTCTTTTTAAAAGCATCTGATTGGGGTGGCTAGGTGGCGCAATGAATAGAGCACCTGCCCTGGAGTCAGAAGGACCCGAGTTCAAATCTGACCTCAAACACAACACAAAAACTAGCCAGATGACCTTGGGCAAGTCACTTAACCCCAATTGCCCTCCAAAAAAGCATCTGATACTTTGAAGAAGGCTTCCCTGTAGTTTTTACTCTCTTATTTCTGTCTTACCTTGGATAATGCTGGAAACTTTTACAAAAATTTTCACATGTTAACTCATTCAGTCTACAAAACACAAAAACCATCACAGTATATTATTCACACACAATATTGCGCCCAATTTTTAACTAATGAGGAAACTGATGCTCACAGAAATTAAGTGACTTGTCTTATGTTAATCAGTGCCTGTGTGAATAAAAAACATGGACCAGGTCTTTTGACTCTTTTTCCCTAATCAACAGTGGTTGCTGTTTTCTAAATAGCTATCTCCTTAAGTGCATTTAGCAAAAGTCAATTTAGAAAAAAAATTAAAACATTTTTTTCAGGGACCTGACTTCTCTGTAAAGTAAAATAACTAATTTCACACAACAACCTAAAGAGAGTGCCATGGAAATAAATGAGTAAATGCATATACATATGTGTATTATAATACACATCGACATATATGTCGATAACACACAGAGAGGAAAACTAATGTGGTGCAAATGGCAGAGTACTGGAGTCAGAAAAACCTGTGTTCAAATCTTGCCTCTAACACTTACTAATTGTGTGTTCTTGGTCAAGATTAAGACTCTTTTTGAGCCTTGGTTTCCAAATATTATGGTGAAGACCAGAAGAGATTAGTAAAGTGCTTTTCAAATCTTAAAACACTATATAAGTGTGAGCTATTATTATAGGGTTTTTTCTGGTGTTACAAGTATGTCTTCAGTCTGGACTGGTCATGCTGAGATGGCTCTGCTTCTATAGAACTGATACAGAAGCCTGGAGCTAAGGAAGAGCTCAGTAGCAAGCTCTTTTTAGATGATGTCCTTTTTCAGTCATCTAGTCTCTTTAATGAAGTTTCTTTCCTCCATCCCCCAGTCTCTTGCCAATCTCTTGCCCTTAGCTCCTGGTGCCATTTCTACCCCTTTTGTTTCATTAAAATGTATATTCCAGATGATTATTTTTAAAAACCCAAGTCAGATAAAAAATTCAAACCACTGCTTCACAGAGTAATATCAACCTAGGGAGGTCTCTAATATGGTATTATGGTAGGCATTTCTCCCTTTCAACACTTCAGTAATTACCTGAATAAAGATTTTAAAAGGTAAATTTAAAGTATAGATGACACAAAATTGGGAGTGGTATCAATGCAATAAGTGATAGAATCGGAATTCATAAATAAACCAAAAGGCCGATGTGGGTCCAAATATGAGTTCATTGAGGGAACTTATGAGAGACAGCATAGTACATGAGAGATAGCACAGTACGGTGGAAAGCGTAATGGGTTTCTAGTCAGAGGATCTGCTTTCAAATCCCAGCTCTAGCCTTTCGTTACCTGGGGCAAAGTCACTTGGCCACTGTGGACATCATTTTATCTATAAACTGGAGTGACAGAAGGAAGAGCAGGACTAGAGCAGGTCCCTTCCAAAACTGGAGCTATAATCCTACATACCACCTTTTCTAACTTGCTCATCTTAATAAGTCCAATACTGAGGTTTAAAGAATCTCTGGACCTCAGGCAAATTTCTAAAAATTCACCTATTAAGTTATAAACCCAAGTTTATAGACCAGTTGTGACACCCATGAAATCACAAGCCTTGACTTACTGACAAATATACAATATGTGTGCACTCTAAATCAAATGCTTTTATGATGGATAATTCTATAATAATCTACAATAAAACATTCTAATACTTGGAAGTAAAAAAGATTATTTCCCCTTTATCCCCCTTGTTACTGTCCTTTTATTCTTTAATTGCCTTTTAAAGGAGCTGAATTTCAATTAGGCTTTACAGCCTAATCTGCTGTTACCCCTTGACTATTATTCTTCCTAAAACCTGAAGTACAAACTGTTTTGAGCTGCCATTTTCTGAGTAATAATATTATTTTTCTAAAAACAATTTTTAAAAAATAGATGGTTTGGTTTCTTCTGAAACAAAGACATTACTGCAACTGTAAATATTTTTAGCTCTTAGTACTTTTCATCCAGAAGCTTGGATGAGAATAATACAGAAACATTTAAAAATAGCCACCCAGTATTCTAAAAGCCATTAAATATTTTAGCACATACCCAGCACCTGCTTGACTCTTCTTAATCAACACTATTTGCTAGTCATATAAAAAAAAAGAAAATGCTTTTAATTTTATTTTTTCCTCTTAAAAACCAAAAGCAAAGTTCTTTGGTGCCTTTTGTGCTAGGCTAAACTCTGTTTCCCGAACTTAGAAGAGCACACCTGGATTAGTCATGGACATCTTATGAAGATACCAATTTCCCCTTAGGACAATAAATCACATGGGATATGGGTGTGTGTGTGTGTGTGTGTGTGTATGTGTGTGTGTGTGTGTGTGAAATACACCAGTTTGCTGATATTAGCTTCTGCAATAACCGTTAGCATGGTTGTTTTCGTCAAAAAGGAAAAAAAAGAAGAGAAAACAAAAGGAAAGACCCATGTTCTTTACAAGTTGGGAAAACTGAGTTGCCAAAAGCTGTCATTAAGTAGGATAAAGCCACTGAGCACACATTTTTCCCTTCCTGTATATTTATGACAGAGGCCATGCTTTTAGAGAGACAATGTGGTTCAGCTGAAATATCAGTATCTCACTGAATGGAATCAAAGACCAATGGGCTTATATTCTACTTCCAATGGCCAGTTCCAAATGTACGAATTAAAGAACAAGGATATATATGTTTTGATTGGATGGGTAAATTGTGTAATGGATGGAGAGTGCTGGACCTCAAATCAGGAAAACCTAAGTTCAAATTCTGCCTTGGACATTTATTAGTTATGTAACCTTGGGCAAGTCATTTAACCTCTTTGCCTTAGTTTTCTAAACTGTAAAATAGGGATAACAATAGTATCTACCTTAGAGAGTTTTATCAAATGAGATACAACATGTAAAGCATTTTGCAAACTTGAAAATGCTATTATATAAATGCTAACTATTACTGTTATTTTTTTTAGGCTCTCAACCAGCTGTCATATTAAGAAAAAAATCTGATAAAGTATTTGTTATGGTCAGATAGAAACTTGTAGTTACATAATCTTAGGGTTTAAAGGGTCAGTATAGCTCACCTACTCTAAATCTATCATTTTAAAAATTAGGCCCTGGACATAGGTTAAAAATATTGCTATTAGCACAAGAATTAGAAGAATTGGTTCACTTGAAGAAGACAAGATTTTCAAAGTTGCAAATTCACTGTGAAGCAAGTGTGATATTGCAGTCACAAAAGCTTAGGATACATTAATAGAAGAAAAGAAGTATTATGATAAGAACAAAAAACAAAAAAAAAACTTAAGTGAAAAGACTATAAATATGGAATATTATCTTTGGTTCTCCTCATCCCATTTTAAGGGGAATACTGACAAACTTAACATCTAAAGGAAGACTACCTAGTTGGTAAAGGATATAGAAACCATAGCTCATAATTATGATTTCATTTAAGAAACTCATTAAATATAATTTAAGAAACTAAGAGTGTTTATTGTGGGAGACAGAAGACTGAGTAGATATGATAGTTCTCTCTTCAAGAAGAGTATATTTATTCTGTTTCCAAAGGACTGGATGATAACAAGGAGAAACACTTAGACTGGCCACAAAGGAAAGACTTTCTAATCTTAGAAGCATCCGAAGATGGAATAGGGAGGCCTTATGAAGTAGTAAGCTCTCTGTGACTGAAACTCTTCAAGCAGAAACCAGATGGAGCACCTGACATAGAGGCTTTTCCTTCACTTGCTAGGAGGTTGACCTAGATGAAAAGACTGCTTCCCATGCTGAGATTCCACAATTCTCTTTAAAAGAACAAAGTGCTATCTGTCTTTTCTGAGTTTATAAAGCACTACAGAATAGGCCTGGGACTAAATCAACAATTTTTTTTCATCAGGTTCCACAGTAAAAAAAATACTCAAGTTTTTTTTTTCTTTTCAATTCAGTTTAATTCGACAAATGCCTCCTGTGTTCAGAACATTAAGCTGCTAAGGGAAGATGCAAAACAAAACAAAGTACATAGTCTCTACCCTCATGAAGCTTACATTCTACTCTGAGAATAAGAAACAAAGACAGAAATAATACATATTAGTGAGGCATGAGACATGATAAGCAATCTCTAAGGTCCCAGAAGGAAACAAGGAAGGTTCAGGGAAAACTTGGAAAACATCTACATAAAATTATATAGTTGATATCATGAGACTGAATGAGATAGCCTAGAGAGAGGAGTATAGAGAAACGAACAAAAAGAGAGAAGAGGAGGGGTAGATAAAAGCACAGAACTTCAGGGAAGCTTAAAGGGTTAAAAAGGACCATGTAAATGAGTCAGGGAAGAAAAGTCAAGAGACTCTTGTGCATCTGAAGCCAAGAAAGGAGAGCACACCCCATAAGAAGAAGTTAGTAGTATAGTTGTCTAATAGTTTTATGACCCACATTTTAGTTCTCTAGACTTTAATATTAAAAGTGGAAAGAAAATAGTATAAATGCATAATACTTACTATCTATATCACACATTTGAGTTCTAGTATATTTCCTTGTATTCTATTTCATATTTTCCCAAGTTAGACTATAGATTCCTTCAGGGTAGAGATCATGAAACACATTTCTTCATTATTTCCCAGGGCATGTAGGACAGGGTCAGGCACATCATAGGTATATGCAAAATACATGTTGAAATGAATTGAGTTTGATTCTACCCCAGGAAATGCACCCTTATCAAAGCAGAGTAGAAGTGGAAAAAAATTTTGAAAAAGAAACATTGAGGAAAAATATCAATCCCAAGCTATCAAATAAATTTCCAGGGAGGTCTCATAGCATCATGTGAGTAGTCTCTTTCCCCATTCACTTATAAAATTTTACTTTGCTGTATATATACCACATTACCCCAATGCTCAAAAACCTTCTGTGTTTCCCTATTTCCTATAAAATAACCAACTCCTCTGACTGACATCTTAAGCCCTTCACAATCTGATTCCAAGTAATCTTTGTAGGCTGATCACACCTTACTACCCCTCATACCAACTATATTCCAGTCAAACTGGCATACTCGCTGTTTCCTGTACCAGCACCATGCTTGGAATACTCTCCCTCCTTTCACCCCATTGCTTCCTTTAAACCACAGCTCAGGGGCCATTTCCTACACAAAGTCTTTCTTGATTTTTCCAATTTTTAATAGTTCCTTCCAGTTAATTTATTTGGTTTTTTTACCCTGGATATACTTTGTACAATCCTCAGCTTTAATGCGTTTAACTTTCGTGACTTTGAGCATTTAAGTGCTTTTGTTAGTGACCTCATTTTCACTTTTGAGGGTGTCAACCACATACATTCATGGCCAGGAGAAGTACAATGAACGTACTTTTAGATCACCAAAAAGGAGTAAAGTATTCAAAAGACTTCATGAAGCCACTCCAGAAATTGCTAAAGTAACCTTTCAATTTAAAACATGTAAAAGCAGATAAATTTGTGGGTAAATGAGGTGGTCACCTCCACCCTCTCTCCATGATGCTCAGGCGGCAGGGCTCCACAGGGGGCTGGGGACTCACCCCCAGGCATGCGCTTATTTCTTCAGGGGCCAAAAGGAGATTCACTTTTTTACCTCCAGGTTCTTCTGACATCTCTGCCCCTGCCCCTCCCAGTCCCTTGAGGATTGCCGCTCCTCTCCCCTTCATTCTATAGGTTACTTCATGGCTACTGTGCAAGGAAAAGTACATATCATCAGAATTCATGATTTGTTATAGAGGATCATACACAGAAATGTATTTTCAGCAATCTCTAAGGAAAGATTATAGTTTTTCATGGTTGTGGGAACCTAATCCCCATTTCTCATAGGTTCAATGTATATTATGTTTTTGACTTTTGCCCCATTTTCTAAGAATGTTACTTCCACTAAAGTTGAGGACTAACTGTACTTATCTACATACAAATTGTTTTCTTCAAAAAGATATAAACTTGTTGAGGACAAGGAGAGCATCTTCTGGCCTCTAGCCCCAGCACCTAGCATAGTATGTAGTCCCTATTAGGTGCTGATGACAGATGGATAGATAGGAAGAAAGATAGAAAGAAAGAAAGGAAGAAAGAAAGAAAAGAAAGAAAGAAAGAAAGAAAGAAAGAAAGAAAGAAAGAAAGAAAGAAAGAAAGAAAGAAAGAAAGAAAGAAAGAAAGAAAGAAAGGAAGAAAGAAAGAAAGGAAGGAAGAAAGAAAGAAAGAAAGGAAGAAAGAAAGAAAGAGAAAGAAAGAAAGAAAGAAAGAAAGAAAGAAAGAAGAAAGAAAGAAAAAAGAAAGAAAGAAAGAAAGAAAGGAAGGAAGATAGATAGATGCCTGTGTTGTTGAAATAAATTAAATTATATTGCATTTATCTCTCTTCCCTGAAGGCAGAGAAGTCTCATTCATCTCATTTTCCTTCCTAAGTCCAAAGCATAGTGGCCTACACAAAGCAGGTCTTTAATAAATGCCTGCTCATTGAACAAATGAAGTATTTATAGATAATAGCCAAGTACAGAACGAAGTTTTCAAATCCTGCCTTTACCCCTTACTATTAATGTGGCCTCTGGAAAATAACGTCCTTGGGCCTCAATTTCCTCATCTCTAAAATGGATGGTCTCTGAGGCCCTTTCCATCTGTAATCCTATGATTTTATCTAGCCATGGGAACATAAATTTAGAGGAGGGAAGGCCTTTGGAAGTCATCAAGGCCAACCCTCTCATTTTACAAATGAGAAAAATAAGGTTGTAGAGGTTGAGACTAGCCTCAAGTCACACCAAGGGGAAGTGGCAGAGCTGAGCTCCTCTGACTCTACATCCACCACTCTTTCTGGGGCAACCTGGCTATCTCCAATAAGCAGCAAAAGAGAAGGAAGAAGGTGCAGTAAGAGACAGAACCACAGATGTTGAAACTGGAATGTTGTCTGCACACAATTCAGTTGGCTGTGTTAGCATGGGCAATACTATCCAAGTATGTCTGTAGAGAGATGAGAAGGAGTCAGCAGTGAGTCAGAAACTGAAGATATATGAGAGCAATAGTGGAAGGAAATGGGATCAAGGGCATAGACGGAAGGGTTAGTCATAAGGCAGAATGAGGATAGCTCCTCTTCTGTGATCTGGGCAGCTAGGTGGTATCATGGGGATGGACTCAGGAAGGCATGGACATAGATGGTATCTACTGGGCATGGACTCAGGAAGTTCTAAGTACCAATCGTGACTCAGACCCATATGAGGTGTGTGACCCTGGGCAGGTCACTTAACCTCTGTTTGCCTCAGTTCCCCCAGCTACAAAATGGGGATGATATTAATAGCACCTACCTTGCAGAGTTATGAGGATCAAATGACATAGCAGTTAAAAAAAAAAAAGGACTTAGCAATGTCTGGCATGTCCTTTTTTCCCTTCCCACCTCCCCCATGAGGGTGAAGGAGGAAGGAGGTAAGAAATTTTGAGGAATCAAGGAGGGAAACTAAGGGAGCTTACTTTGGATGGCCCCAATATTTTTAACAAAAAGAGGAAGCTAAATTATATTCTCTGAGTGTTGAAGCTAACTCTGAGATTAGGACTCTGTGCATGAGTGAAGGTACAAGAATATAACCTTGGAATAAAGACATGAAAATATTTTTAACATGTCCTGTATAGTTATTAAAATCTACTCAAAAATAAAGCAGCTGTCATATCAAATATTATGTATTAGATAAGATATTGGCAATGTGAATGATAATATTCATGATAAAGAAAATGCAAAGTAAAAAGAAAAGTGAAGGTATACAGAAGCAAGGACATCACTGCCAAATAATTTTAAAAAGCTGTTATTGTGCAAGCTGCTTTTTAACACACAAAGAATTCTTGTTCCAAAGTACCTTTTGTACAGTTATGCAATATATCTTCATTTTTGTCTTTCTGTTCATAGTCCCTATCAAAATAAACATTTTCAAAACATCTATATTCCTTTAAAGAAACTAAACTACAGAGTTTTGTAATAAATTCTAAAAGGTTGGGACTAAGTTTTTAAACTGAGTTGACAAATTGAAGTGGTTTAATGCAAATGTTTATTTAATTAAAAAAATGAATTATTGGCCCAGAAAATCAGGCTGAAATGGCAAGATGTTACCAGGAAAATATGGAAATCAATCATGAGCCTAGAAGTGAACATAACTAAAGAGATTTCAGTTTGGTAAATATCAACATTGCAAAAAATGACTGGTAAGCAGGTCTATCTAGGCAAGAGTTTTTTCTCAATTATTTGAAAATAGTCCCTAAAAATCAAAAGCAAAATTGGCTATAAAAATACTAGTAAATATTTAGAGACAACTGGCTGGCTGACTCATGGGAATCCTGATTAAACAACCCCTAGGCCATTACTGGTAATGAAAAAGCAATCAACCAACAGTAGAATGGCCAGGGTAATTGGCAAGGTGATTGTGAATCAGTTTTCACTGAAGGACCACCCATTTCTGAAGAGTCACATTTGAAGTAAGTATGGTATGAATGCAAAAAGGACTTTTAAGATGTAGAACATGTATTTTACAATGCTAGTCAGGCCAGCTGCTTCTTGGATCTTTTTTCTACAGAACAAATCTATCTTCCAAACCATTACATAGTAAATAATTAAAAGGTGTCTTCATTAGATCAATGGAACTATACTTTTCATTCTTTTTTTTCAATAGAAACCATTCATACAATTAGAATAAGAACAATTTCCACTTTGGTCTAGAAGAATTTGTACTAGAAGTTGTTTAATCAGCGTTTGTACTAACATGTTCCACATCACAATAGTATGCTTACAAGTAATGAGCATTTCTACGTCCCTAACCCCCAGCCACAATCTCTGCCTGTCCATACCAATCCTCCAAAACAGGTCTGGAATGTCAAAATGTTACTCTCATTCCACTGTTTTTTTGTTCTTATGCCCATTTTTTTTTGTTCTGGACCTAAAAAGATCCCTCAAAGATGGGCAACTTTGTAACACTATATCTTTTCTTCATGTAGATAAAACACAAGAACTTTAGAGATAAAGTACAAAAGAAGAAAGCTCCAAGACATCCCTTTGTTTGGCCTCTCATAAATAATACAAATCATGTCCTACATAGGCCTCAAGTTCATAAAAACACACAACAGTATTGGTCATTTGTGATTCAAGAAATCACTATGGACCATTCTGCCATTCTATCATGTGCATCATCTATGGGGTTTTCCAGACTAATTTCCTTTGATATATGGCTAAATGATTTCAAGGACTAGACTTCTTTTTGCCTGTTAATGCCATCTCATACTGTTTCATTCATTCATTCATTTATTCAAGAAATTATTAATGACTTACTATCTGCTAGGCACTGTGTGATATACGAAGTTGCATAATACAGTCTCTACAGTCGAGTTTATAATCCAGTAGGGGAGATAAGATAGGTTACAAATATCTACAATGCAAAGCTATATGTCATGTGTCACATGACTGATATAATGAAAGTGTGATGACTGCAGAAGTAGCAATCATTTCCAATGAATAAGGAATCTACACAGGAAAAAATAAATAAATGAAGAATACACATTGCACAGATTTTGACACGCAGTTAGATGGCAGCCCATTGAGTTAATCTATCAGCATAGTGTGTATGTGTGTGTGTGTGTGTGTTGTGTGTGTGTGAGAATGTTTTGGACAGAAACTCAAGAATGACAATGAAGCAGGTCTAGAATCAACTAGGAGAAAAGTGGGATAAAACACATTTGGAAAAAAGCACAATACTTCCAACCACCCTAATATTCTCTTTAATGACGTCACATAAATGCTTGCAAATAATTAGTCATTAATATCTCCATAGAAACAAAATGTCATATAACTGACCCCAAGGCCAATGTAACATGGTGATTTTAAGTAGAAGCAGCCCATAACCAACAATGACTTACATAGAAGTGGCTCAAAAGATATCATTTTAAATAAAAAATTAGCCAGAAAAGAGTGAACATGTGAGTAAATGATAACAGAGGTCAAATGCTACAGTGGTATCTAGAAAAATATCAAAAGATCAAGGGTAAAGGCTCCATCATACTGAGTAGCTCCTTTCTGAAGGATCTGTGAACACAAAGACAGAAGAACTACATAGGACAAGAATGTATGGATGAGTTTCTCTCTTTCCACCCCCCACTGTTAAGTTTCCAGATCTTATTATCATAAATTCTATTTTCAATTTTATTTTGTATTGGTTTCTTTTGTTTTCATCCATTGTGATACTTTTTTTTAAAGAGGAAAAAAAAGCAGTTTAAGCAAAGTCAGTCAATATACTGACCATGTCTGTCACTATCTGAAATATTCTATTCCCATAGCACCCTTATCACTACCCCCCCCCAAAAAAAGGGGGGAGATGCATTTTCGACAATTTTTCTCTGGACCCACAGTGTGAAGCAATATTAATTTGCTGTTATTTTATTTATATTACAGTAGTCACTGTGTATCTTGTTTTCCTAATTCTGTGTATTTATTCTGCCTCAGTTCATATAAGTCTTCCTGCCCTTTTCTAAATTCTTAATATTTATGATTTCTTACAGCACAGTAATATTCCAGTATATTTATGTGTCACAATTTATTCAGTCATTCCCCAATAAATGGGTATCTATTTATTTCCAGTTTTTTGCTTCCTCAAAAAGCATTGCAATGATTATTTTGTTATATATCCCCAGTTGCTAATGCCTTTTCTCAATGGTTACCTTGTATCTACTCAATCTATTTTCATACATGTATATATATTTCTCTCTCTGTATATATGTATACATTTGTATATATACACACACACATATATCTGTATCTATAGGTACAGAATCTATACCTATACTATATATGTATAATCTATACTATGGATATATGTTGTTTCTTCTATTAGAATATAAATTCCTAAAAGGCAGAAGCTGTTTTTTTCCAAATTTTTTTTTTGTTTTGTATCCCCAGGACTCAACATAGTCCCTGGCATACAGTTAGTAGTTCAACCCTTGTCAGTTGGTTGATAGATTGTCTTTCACCTCCTTGTATACCTTGGGATATATACATAGCAGTAGGATCTCTGAGTAAAAGGGTATGGTCATTTTAGTCACTTTTTAAAAGCACTAATTCCAAAATGCATTACAGACAGACTGGATCAATCTATAGCTCCATCAAACTGTATCGGTATACCCATCTTCCTGAAGCCCCTCCAACAACTGACTATTTTCATCTTTTGTTATCTTGGTCAATTTGCTGCTGCAGACTAATAATATTCTAACATGAGTTGAAAATAAGGAACTATGAAGCATAGTAATAGAGATTCATATTTATATAAATGCAATGAACTTTGTATGCATATGTCTCATTTATTTGTTTCCTTACAGCGCTCAACAAGGTAAAAATAATATTTTAAATTCAATGTTTGTAAATATGATATATGAACAGGAAAATTAAAATGATAGAAACAATTTTTACAAACAACAAAACTGCAACAAAATAAAACTCACTATACATCTAATCTCTGCTTCAAAGGGATCAGCAAGAGAATAGTTAACATGTGCAAAACCTTTCTCAAACCCAAAATTTTGTAGGAAAACATTCCCCAATACCTGCAAGAAAATACTGGATCAAATATATGTGGGTTTTTTTTTTTTGCTTTTTTTTGGAGGGGAGAAGGTAGGGCAATTGGGGTTAAGTGACTTGCCCAAGGTCACATGGCTGGTTTTGCATTAAGTGTCTGAGGGCAGATTTGAACTCAGATCCTCCTGACTCCAGGGCTGGTGCTCTATTCTATCTATCACCTAGCCGCCCCTAATATATGTGTTTTTTTAAAAGTAAGTAAACCCTATACAACTTCTATTGTTTATAAGAAACATCTTTTTTTTGCCTCAATCTTGACATATTGATGCATTATGTACTTATTCAGATAGACAGGTTAATATGTTTCCCATCCCAAAGCTTCAGTGAAAATAATCTTTTTTTTTTTTACTTTGAAAAATAAATCTTCAAACTTTTTTTTTCTTGAGGGAAGGGTCTATGCTTTATTTATCTTTTAAAGTAAAATCCTGGGGTGGCTAGGTGAAACAGGGAATAGAGAGTACCGGCCCTGGAGTTAGGAGGACCTGAGTTCAAATCCGGCCTCAGACCCAACACAAAACTAGCCATGTGACCTTGGGCAAGTCACTTAACCCCAATTGCCCTATCTTCCTCCCTCCAAAAAAAAAAAAGTAAAATTCTTCCATTAAGGTATGAATTCATTCTTTGTACTGGTCTATATTAGGAATGTAGTAAGTACTCACTGGCTTTTTGATTCAAATCCCATCCAGTGCCTAACACAAAGTAAATTTTTACAAACAACAAAACTGCAACAAAATAAAACTCACTATACATCTAATCTCTGCTTCAAAGGGATCAGCAAGAGAACAGTTAACATGTGCAAAACCTTTCTCAAACCCAAAATTTTGTAGGAAAACATTCCCCCAATACCTCATAGCAGGTGCTCAAAAGATGTTTGCTTCATGAATGAAAAAATGAGTGAAGTGGAAGTGAAATCCCGTCTAAGATTGTTGTGTTCAGGGGAAAATGACAAAGAAAGCTTTCAAGTTATGTAAGTTAATGTTCAATAGGCTAAAAGCATCATGAAAACTAGAATAAGAGATGAAACATGTCATATATATTTGAACCTGTCTCTACTTATTGAGAATTTTGTGTAGAGTTGCCCTACATTTAATGAGGATAAAACATGTAAAATCTACTATGGAGGCAATGATAATTTCTAAAATGTTGCCAGACAGGCAAAATTATTTCTGAAGGATAGGCATTATAACTGCTTCTACACATATATAAATAATGTGCTGAAACTAAAATAAAATGCCAGAAAAAGTCTCAAAAAGCTTGATCAGACAGTTCATTAATAAAAATCATATGCTATAAAAACTGAATGTCCCGTGTTCTAAATGTAACTTTCACTAGCAGATTCTCTCTGAAGACTTGCCAACCTTCTTGTGTCTGGAATAGGAGGATGATGCTGGCACTGGTTAAAATATTAAATGGCTACTAAGCTCTGGGTGTAGACATAAGCTAAAAGAAATCAACATTCAGTGAAAGGGACCAAGAAAGAGTTGCCATTGTCTCCCTACAGTTTTCCTCTTTGCCCTTTTCCAATTCGATTCCTGTACCAAACCTCATTCTTTGCCCTTCTCTCTGTTCCCTTTCTCTCTGAAATTTCCATTGGGTCCATACAGTAGAAAGGGCAGCTCTGCATTACAGGCACCAGGTTTTCAATCAGAGAGCTCTGTAAATGGATTTTTCAGCATCATGGATCTAAAACAAATCCTTTTGAGAAGCCACATGCTGAAGTAGTGGCACATCTGCCACCAAAATAAATGTTTTCCTTTCTTCTGTAGATTTAACCTTGATGCAATTTTGGTATAGCGAAACTAAATATGATAATACTACAATTGTTTTAAGCCTCAGAGTAAATGATGAAAATTTCCCCATTGGTGTATATCATACTTGAAGGTAGGGAGAGACCCTGTCAAATAAATGGTTCTGTGGGGTCTGGCAGAAATCCTCCCACCTACTGTGTTTCCCCGATAATAAGACACTGTCTTATTAAGTTTTTTTTGGACAGAAAAACACCAGAGAGCTTATTTTCAGGGGAGGGCTTATTTTAATGAACATTGACAGCAATTTTAATAAACAGGTAAATGTGAACAAAAAAATGTACCAGCAAACAAATCACTGGGGAAGAACAGGATGACACGCTCACTGCTGCAGCTCTGATTGGATGCAGCTCGGAGCGCGGTGTGCGTTTCACCCGGGGGGGGGACGGTTCATACAGAGGGTACCGTAATGCAGCGTGTAGCGCAGGGGATCACCTTCACTACAGTAGCAATCTCAATAGGGCTTATTTTCGGGGGAGGGCTTATTTTAGAGGAATCTTGCACAGTAAGGGGAGGGCTTATTTTCGGGATAGGTCTTATTATCGGGGAAACACGGTATGTCCCCTCCCACTTACCCTTTCCCAGGGTTAGTGCACTCATGAGTGTCTCCTAAGAGAAAACCCGCAAGTTGCTGGCTACTAAGAGGTGTAGGATCATAGAGTTAAGAGTTAGAAAGAAGTGAAGAAGTCACCTGGTCCACCCACTGAGAAACGGAGGTTAAGAAAGGTAAAGATCCCTGGAATCAGGAGGACCTGAGTTCAAATCCGGCCTTAGACACTTAACACAAAACTAGCCATGTGACTTTAGAAAAGTCACTTAACCCCAATTGCCCTGCCTTTCCCCCTCCAAAAAGCAAAAGAAAGAAAGAAAGAAAGAAAGAAAGAAAGAAAGAAAGAAAGAAA